>NW_027206302.1:155000-310000 GCF_024711535.1 Dipodomys merriami | reverse complement strand
TTTGCAGGCCTCAAACTCTATATAGAAATTGGTAGTAATAATAGCAAATCATATAGGAATAAGAATAACAGTAACCAAGATTTATTTTGAATGCCTGTTTTAAGCATAGTTCTAAGTGTTTCAGATGTATTGACACATTTAATTAGTATGACTCATTTAATCAGTACATCAATTTTATGAAAGCTTTTATATCTCTTTCTGATGAGGAATCAGAGGCTGAGAGATCTGATCAACTACTCAGAAATACACACTTATGTGGTATAGGCAGAACTTCAATCTGTGCAATCTTGACCCCAGTGCCTGGTTATTCTTCAAGTTATGAAGATAAGTGCTGACAAATGTTCATTCTCCTACATCAAGTGATAGGACAAAATAATTCAATCAGAATCCCAGGTCATTAATCTGCAAACAGCCAATATTCTATAAATGCATGGGCATGTTCTCAAAAAGCAGCAACTACTGAGGAAAGGCAATTACTTGATATGGATAAAATCCATTCTGCTTTTCTATGTTGAGCTGAGCTAAGCAGTATAATCAGTCAAAAATGAATAAAAGAGCTTTCAGAAAATATCAAATCAGGGGCTGGGAAGGTGGCTCAGTGGTAGAGCGCTTGCCTTGCATGCATGAGGCCCTGGGTTCGATTCCTCAGCACCACATAAGCAAAAAGAAAAAAGCCGGAAGTGGTGCTGTGGCTCAAGTGGTAGAGCACTAGCCTTGAGCTGAAGAGCTGAGGGACAGCGCCCAGGCCCAGAGTTCAGGCCCCACGACCGGACCCAAAAAAAAAAGAAATTATCAAGTCACAGCCTTAAAAATAACAGTACCACATGCAAAGGGCTAAAAAAATAACTGGGCCAGAAAAAGAGATCAGAGTAATTCTTTTTAAAGTAAAGGTTTTCTGGACCATCATGAAGCTTTAAAGAAAAACAAAGAAAGGGAAGAAGGATGGAAAGGGAAGAAAAGGAGGAAAAGGAAAAGGGAGGAAAGGAAAAGTAGAGAGGGAGACAAAACGAGGGAAGGGAGGGGGGAAGGATGGAAGGAAGGAAGGTAGGAAGGATGAAGGGAGGGAAGGAGGGAGAGAAGGAGGAAGGGCAGAGAAGAACAAAAGGTTTAAAACAGTAATAGGCTTTTCACAGAACAATAATTTTGTGTATGCACATCACAGAAAGGATTACCACTTCCAAGAAATGGTTCTAAGATTCATATTATAAATATTATAATAATAATTGATACTTAGCATTTAGAAGCATTGATTTCCTTAATTCTCACAAGAACCTTATAGAGGAAAGTCTGATGATTATCCTAACTTTATATAAGGAAAATGAGGCAGAAGTCAAGTCAAGGAACTAGCCCAATGGCAGGACCAGGCTGTCAAACCCCTAGAATTTGTGTCACATCTCCTCTAGAAAAATTAGAAGCAGAACAAGAACTTATTAACAAGTATTATTTAAACATATTTTATTACAAGAAGGAAAACATCTTTCATTCACAATTAGCAGATGATTATCTAGTGCAGTTATGTCATTGGCTTTCCCTCCCAGTTAGTCTGTACATTTTCCCTGGATGGTTTTATCAGTTCCACTGGCTTCCATCACAAGCTACTTGCTGATGATTCTCAGACCTACATCTTTGGCTCAATCTCTTTTGTGTCTTAAACCTGCACCAATAACTATTTAAATAGATGTTCTCTAGTTACATGATTCATGAGCCCTCAAAATCAACTTGTCCACAACTAAGTCATTTCCACACAAGTTTCTCACTCTCAAAACCCTTCCTCTCATACTCCTTTAATAACTGCTCTCATCATCCACCTGCCTGTCCAGGTACAAACCTGGATGTCAGTATCACTGCCATGCCTGTCTCCAACCAGTACATCTCTTTGTTCCCATTGGCTTAATTTAATAACTTTACAAGACTATTCTTATTTGTATTTTGGGCTGTTAATTGTACTTTTTCTTGTGGCTAGTCCTGTCCTGTCTGACAAAAAGTCCATTAATAGAAATAAGCCTTGTTAGTATTTTATATCTTACTTTCTAATATGCAAAAATTTGGATTGTATTAAAAAATATCAAAATGTATTAATACATCTTTGCTTAATGACATTACCTTCAGAAATAAAACTAGGTTCTTTTTCAAAAATCAAACCAGTAAGTTCCTATACCCCGTGTAAGTTATCCTACTTAGTACAAATGAACATTTGTACTATGCTAAGCACTTTGTACAAATGAGGCCTTCTAATGCTCAAAATAATCCTATAAACTAGGTACTATCTCTACTTTCTAGCTAACTAAAAGTTAAAAGAGTTTCAACAATTTGGCCAAGATCCCAACAAAGAAAACAGCAGAGCCCACGCTGTTAAGAACTTGCTATTTTGCCTCAAGAAAAAAGAAGTGTTTTAAACGCGAAAGGAAAAAAAAAACTATCAAAGAGATGTTAGTTTTAAATGAAAAACATGTCCCTCAAAAAAAAAGGGGGGGAGTTAGCAATATCGAGGTCTAGTAGTTAAGACAGGTCTTTTTTGGTAGATCCAAAAACCTCTAAGATATGTCAGCAAACTGAAGATTCAGAGCCTCGGAAACAAACCCAACCGACCCAAAAGAGGGTACTCCACTTGAATGTTTCTATTCTTGGAATGCCATTAATTCACAGAAATAGTTTTATCAAAGCCAAAAATGTCAAGTGCCTAATACGTAAGTTCATTCCATAAAGAAATTCTACAAATACTAGAATCCGTGTGTGTGTGTGTGTGTGCGCGCGCGCGCGTGCATGTGGGGTCCAACCAACCTGCTACAGGCAGGTAAACTGAGAAATCTCAACCCGGATCGCCTTTTCAATTGAAGGTTCCCGGGACAAGACCTGAGCGCGAGAACGAGGCCAAGGTAGAAAGAAAGCCCGCTGCCCTGCAACCACCTTCCCGAGGAGCAACACGCAGAGACCCGGGGGAGGGAAGGGAGGCGCACGTTTAAATTCACACACAAAAACCAGACCAGACTGGGGTCGGGGGGGGGGGGGAGCTACAACCCACAACTTTGCATTTTAGCCTCAGCGTGAAGCCTGGGGTGCAAAGCCACTCCGGAGCAAGCGGGGTGGGGGGAAGGGAGGAAGAACAGGGGGCCTCTTCGCCCGACCCCCCACCCGCCGCTCCTTTTGTTGGGGTGCACCCTGCGCGTGGGGGGCGAGCCGGAGGGGAGCGGTGGGCGGGCAGCAGGGAGGGGGCAAGCCCTCCCCGCCGCCGCCGCCCCGGGGTGCGGACACAAAGAATTTGGGAAGCGCCAGCGGTCGGACGACGAGCTTCCCCCGCCCGCCCGCCCGCCCAGCCTCGGGCCTCGGCCGAACTCCAGGCCCAGCCGCGGCCCGCAGAAGCGGCGCGTCGTCCCGGCCCGTGCCGTCCTGGCCCCTCCCGGCGCCCCGGGCCGCGGCCCCGCGCGAAGGCCGGGGTCGGCCGCCCGGCGGCGCGAGGCCTCGGCGGCGCCCGCGCAGCCCGCCGCCCTCCACCTCCTCAGAACCCCGCGGCGCCGGCGCCGCCACACCCACCCGCCTCCCAGGCCCGGCCGCCCGGGCTCCCCGTGCCTCCTCGGGCCCACGGCGAGAGAGGTACCTGCTGATCTTCTGGGCGAAGGCGCGGCGCTCGGCCATGGCTGCTCCGGCTGTGGTGGAGGCGAAAGCGTAGGCGACGCGGGGCTGGGTGCGGACCGGCGGGCGCGTGCCTCCGCTCGCCGGGGCCTCGGCTCGCGCTCCCTCCCTCACGGCCTCCGCCTGTCCTCGCTCCGGACCCGCGAGGCTGGGGCCGGCGGCCGGCGCCGGGAACGAGTCCTGCCGTAAAGCTCCTGAGAGGCGCGCACGGAGAAACGGCCGCTCCGTGCCCGCCCCTCTGCTCCCCCTCCCCTCCGCGCGGCGCTCCCCGCGGGAGCCGGGAGCCGGCGACCGGCAGCGGCCGGCGGGAACCTCGAGGAAGAATAGGGGGTTACGGGGGTCCCCGTAACTCCATGGGTCGGCACGATCCCGAGGACGCCTAGGGGGCGGGGGGGGGGGGGGGCGGGGGGAAGGCGAAGAGCTTCAGGCCGTCGAACGCGTAGGAGAGCCTGGCTTTCCCGAAAGGGCAGAGGAGGAAATTGGAAGCTGGGCTTTGCCGCCCGGGACGGCGGGACCCGCGGCCGCGCCCATCTCCGAGCCCTGTCTTGTTGTGGCTTTCTGCCTGGCTCTCGTGAGTGGGGTCTGATTGGAGACACAATAGTTTGCCTTGTAGAGATGGGACCAGAAAAGACCTTTCTCCTGCAGAGGTAGCAATAGTCGTAGGGGATCCGTGGCGCGGAGCGAGGCGCTGGATTCGTTTTACACGCACGGTTTCACGTAATTTTCACAATAGCGTTTAGGATTACTTTGTTATTATCTCCATTTTAGAGGGAAGGAGATTGGCTTAAAGACGCCAGACGGCTGGCCCCAGGTCACACCGTTGGGAGACTTTTCCACTGAGGTTTCAGATCCAGAGCCCAGGCCTTTGTTTTGTTTTGCTTGCTGGTCCTGGGGCTTGAACTCAGACTGGGCGCTGTCCCTGAGCCTCTTTGTGCTCAAGACTAGCGCTCTACCACTTGAGCCACAGCTTTTTCCAAGTAGTCAGTTGGAGATGCGTTTCACGGACCTTTCTGCCCAGGCTGGCTTGAACTATGATCCTCAGATCTCAGCTTCCTCAGTAGCTAGGATTACAGGCTGAGCCACTGGCGCCCAGGCCTTTTCTTTGAGGACAATTTTTTTTTTTTCGACAATACTTTGTGAGTTCACTAGTCCATTATGAACTCCTTTTTGAGGTCTCATTTCATATACTTACAGATCCCTGGGTCAGCTGTTTTTCACCTTTTTTTTCTTCTTGATACTGGGGTTGAACTCAGAGCCAGGGTACTCTTGCTTAACTATTTGTTCACTCCACTTCCAGCTTTTTGATTATTCCCAATTAACCAGGTTAGTTTCAAACTGTGATCCTCAGATCTCAGCCTCCTGAGTAGCTGAGATTACTTGCATGAACCACGAAGGCCTGGCTGATCTTCACCTTTTAGTGCTCTGTTAAATAATCTCTGTGTTTACTGATGGAACTGACTTCCTATAATCTTTTAACAATTCCATTGGAATGTTTAGAATGTTTGCTTTTTCATACACATTTACTAATTTATGGAATTAGTTTATTGTGGTCCCTTAAAGCATCCTAAATAATGTAGCAATATAGGATTTTAGCAAGTATGTGTATTTATTGTTATTACATTCCCACTTGACCTTGTAGATCATTATAGATAGGTTTTCCTCTCTTACACTATTAGAAAATCTGCAGTTTGGAAGAGACATTAGATCACTTGTCCTGTCACACCTTGAATCAGAGGGGAAAGCAGCCATTACTCAGGTCTATAGCTTCCTGTCTAGTGCTTGAACACAAGTGAGAGGTTTGGTTTCTTTGTATAACAGTGCTTATTCCAGCAGCACATTGCTTTCTTTGAGACACAAAATAGGTCTGTGCAGTGAGGACATATACTTAGCTTCTGCCTAAGTGTACAATCCATTTAACTTTAATCTAGTTCACCTTTGTGAACTGCTTTAGCAAGCTTGAGTCCACTGACAAAGATGAAGCAGCTATTCAGAATGATATGCAGAGATTACGCTATAGCTGACACCATGATAGGTACCTACTCATGTTCTGCCAATTTTTTACTATGTGACCTTGAGCAAGTTATTTAACTTCCTCTCTAAAATGGAGAAAGTAGTTATACTTATTTGAAGGATATTGTGAAGAATCATTGTTAATTTGTGTCAGCATCTTAGAACAGGATCTGGCACACACTAAGTACTAATGATTAGCTGTTATTTTTATAGCTGTTGTTATCACTGTTATTCATCTGACATTAAACTAGTCCTGGATGCTTGATAGCCCCTGAATCACTTTCTGCTTTCATGCTCCAAGCCAGATGTTGTTGGCCTTTATCTCTGCTTGCCAAACATCTTTTCTGTACTCTCTTAGAGACCGACCACATTTCGCTTTGAATGGTTCTTTGTATACATGACTCACTGGCTGCCAAAGTGTCTGAAAGGACATTGCATGCACTGTGAAGCTTGCTGGAAACATTTAGAGCAAGATGAAGACATGCAAGACCAAGTTCCACTGAGTAAAATGTCTTAGGAGCACTCCAAGCAGGAGTATACTCCAGCCCCCTTCCCTCTCAGGAAGAACTGGCTGTCACTGACCAAGTCCAGGGTGGGCCAGTATTCATGTTCCACATGGGTCCAGTCTCAAGGAAAAGCATATATGGAGCTTAACAAAGGGAGTGAAAGTAGAATAGCTTTGGCTGACAAGTGTTTATATTCTTTGTACCCCCCCTCCCTCTACACATACACACACACACACACACACACACACACACACACACACACACACACACACACACACACACACACACACACACACACACACACACACACACACACACACACACACACACCTCCATACACAGTGCTTTTTTTCTTCTTCTTTTTTTGCCAGTCCTAGGGCTTGAACTCAGGACCTGATCCCGTCCCTGAGCTTCTTTTGCTCAAGGCTAGCACTTCTACCACTTGAGCCACAGAACCACTTCTGGCTTTTTCTGTTTATATGGTACTGAGCAATTGAACCCAGGGCTTCATGCATGCTAGGCAAGCACTCTACCACTAAGCCACATTCCCAGCCCTACACTGTGCTTCTGAAGAGCTAGTTTTCTCATCCCAAGTTTCAAGGATGTTGTGACATAGACCTGAACAAGCAGACCAGCACATACCCATGGCTTCTGTGTCTAAAGATGGCACATAAATCAAGATCATCAGGCCCAATCAGATGAAAATATTAGCCAAACCAGAGAAATCTTCCTAAAGAAAGCCTACCTGAAAGTGAAGTACCACACAGCAGAGAAGAAAACAAAAAATTGAAGAGGACTTGATCTGTCTCCCCAGCTACTCTGGAGGCAGAGATAGGAGGAGCTGGGTCCAAGGCCAGGCCAGGCAAAAGCATTAGACCCTAACTGAAAATAACCTGAAAACAAAAGGACTAGGGTATGGCTCAAGTGGTAGAACACAGGCTTAGCAAGAACAAAGCCCTTATTTCAATCCTAAGTATCACAGATAAAATAAAAACTTAAAAGATAAGCTTGTTATAACATGACATGAGCCTTGGACTGGGTTTTTTTTTCTCTCTCTCTCTCTCTCTCTCCCTCTTAAGGTAGCTTGAGTTGGGCTACCAGTGATTAACAAACATGTATTAGGTCTCTTCCTAAAACAAACCTGCATTCAACTATTATTAAATACCTATACTAGTAGGCCTTGGTGATACAATGATAATTATTTCCTCAAAGAGCTTAGAGTCTTAAGTGAGGAGATATATTAAGATATATTAAGGATTAAGGTCACAGGTGAACCTGTAAACCTTAAGTACATTTAAGGTTAAATACATAGATCTTAAATACATTTAAGTTCTAAGTAGGGCTAGGAATGTAGCTCAGTGGTAGAGTGCCTGCCTAGCATTCATGAAGCCCTAGGTTCAATTCCTCAGTACCCTATAAACAGAAAAGCCAGAAGTGGCGCTATGGCTCAAGTGGTAGAGTGCTAGCCTTGAGCAAAAGAAGCTCAGGGACAGTGATATGGTCCTGAGTTCAAGCCCCAGGACTGACAAAAAAGAAAAAGAAGGAAAAAGAAAAAAAGTTCTAGGTAGCATCAAGCTCAACATTTGGTAAAGACTAGTTTATCACTATGATGTTTATTTCATATGAGGTGATAAGAACTAAGTGGGGTTTAGCCCTGTTTTAACTTTGCAAGTTATAACTGGCAACATCAGTGGCCTCCCAGTAATAGGGATCCAGGACCCTACTTTTCCACTAATAGAATAGTATTTGCAAAACAGCTTACCCGGGATCAGGACCAGTTTGGCAGAGAAATCTCAAGACAGTTAAGTTTCAGGTAAGAAAGCCTCAGGACAATTTTCCCAGTAGACTTATCAGTGTTCTAAAGCCAACCAAGCAGGCTTTAATTATAACAACTGCTTCATAACACTCTACAAAAAGCTAAGAGGAGTGGTGGGTGCATCAGGTGGGAAGCTCTAAGCATGCAAGAATACTATATTGCAATTGCAGATAAAATGAAAGAGGAGCCCCAGAAATAAAGTATGGGACACTGGTAACATTGTAGTTACCCTGGAAGCAATGCAGAGGTTTCAGTAGCAATCCTGCCAGAATAGAACATGCTTCCTATGTAGAATTTCATGGTTCTGCTTTACAGAGCTGGGAATAGTGAAAAGGTCAGGCCACCCCAGCCAAAATGGCCACAGTCAGACTCAATGCCTACTTAACAAAACAGGCCCATAATGTTTCCCAAGACAGCTTGTTTTTTTGATAGTCATATTTGATAAGGGAAAAAATTCTATTAAGAAAATTCTAGCTGAGAAATGTATATTTGGAGGAAATAATAAGCCTCAACCTGACACTTGGATACAGTAGCCACATATGACCACTGAAATAAAATTAACATTTCAGTTTGTATTCAGCAGATCTCAAAATATTCAATTCCTACATTTGGCTAAAAGCTGCCATATTGACCAATGCACAAGCAGAACATTCTCATCATCATAGAAAGTTCTGTTGGATGACAGGTGTAGTGGCACACACCTTGCAGTTCCATCACTTGAAGACTGTGAGTTCCAGACCAGCCTAGGTTACCGAGTGAATTAAGAAGTGTTGATGAGGATATGAAGAAATTGAAACCTTCATATTATTACCTCTCCTAAGTGTGTACCCAAAAGAAATATAGACACAGATCTACATGAAAACATGTACCCAAATGTTCATCAAATGATGAGTGCCAATAGATTAATAATAATTTACAATGGAAAGCAAGAAAGTTCTGGTACATGCTAAGATATGGATGAAATAAAAAAAACCTTGTGCTGAGTTAAATAATGCAGTCACAAAGGAAAACATGGTTCATGATATTGTTTATATAAGCTGTCCAGAATAGACAAGTTCACAGAATTAGAAAGTAGATTCATAGTTCCCAAGAGCTAAGAGGAAGGTGGAATGGGAAGTGACTGATAATGAGTACAGGTTTTCTCCTCTCCCCTCTCCTCTGCTCCCCACTTTCTCCACTCCTTTTGTCTTTATGCTCCATTTAAAAGTGTCTTCAGGGCTGGGAAGGTGGCTCAGTGGTAGAGCACTTGCCTTGCATGCCTGACGCCCTGGGTTCGATTCCCCAGCACCACATAAGCAAAAAGAAAAAAAAGCCAGAAGTGGCTCTGTGGCTCAAGTGGTAGAGCGCTAGCCTTGAGCTGAAGAGCTGAGGGACAGCGCCCAGGCCCAGAGTTCAGGCCCCACGACCAGACCCAAAACAAAACCAACAAAAAGTGTCTTCATAAAACCCACTTATTCACTGACTAATTGAATAAATATTTTAGGTGCTATTATATTCCAGGATCTGGTGATATTCCTATGGATGAGAAAAACACTTCTTACTGTCCAGGAAGTATGGGAGAAGATGGAAGTAAACAGGCCATGCTTTGAGTTGTACTTTCGGAATACATGGGCGAGCACTGTAGCTGATTCTGGAGTGGTCAAGAAAATGAGTTCTAAAGGACCACTAGAAACTAGGCAGACAGGGAAAGTACTAAGGGTGAAGACTGGGCCTTCGGGGCAGTGTTTAAAAGAGCGTGTACAGATGCACTGAGATATGTGGGCTTGGCTTATTCTGTGAAACCACAAATGGTTCTGTGTGGTTGGAGCTTACATGTATGACTTAGGGAGTGACAAGCAAGCAATCCTGATCAGCAAGAGCAAAGGCTAGTCTGTGAAGGGCTAAGGAATGTAAAGTACACACTATAGGGATGCCCCAGGCTCCGGGTTTGTTTCCAGTACTGCAAAAAATGAAAACATGGTGTGATGGTGCATGCCTGTCATCTTAGTACTTTAAAGGTTAAGAAAAAACAATTGTGTGTTTGAGGTTGGCCTGTCTCAAAAAAAATGGGAGTGAGGGATTTTTATAAAAGGAACAAGTGTGACTGGAGCTACCTTTCTCTTCTTCCTGGCTTGAGATATAGTCGTATTTTCACCATTACTATCAACCATGAGGTATGTAAAGCTACAGGACAGCCCTTCCAGCAGAGCCTGAACCTCTACAACAGTCAGCTAAGTCAACCTCATTCCTTCATAGATAGCCTGTGTGGATGATTTCATTCAACAGCTACTACACAAGCAAAAGCAAGTAAAAGGGAGAGGAGATTCGGTGAGAAAGTGAAGAATATATTTCAGTTTTATGCAAGTCAAATTTGAAGTGTGCGTAGGACATTCAGACAGAAATGTCCAGTAGACTAAGTTTGGAAACATCGGCACTTACAGGCAATTTCAAAGTAAGATAAGGGATGTTATTTGAGGTATGAGGGAAGAGACAATCTGTGAACTGAAAAAAAAAAAAAAGAATAGAACAGGCTGAGGAAAGAAACTAAATTTGCAAAGGCAAAAATGGAGTTAAGATTAGCAGGCTAGAAAGAAACAACACTGGGACTTAGGAGAAAAAGGAGGCAATATGATGTCGTTGAAGTCAAGGAAAGAGAGCTTTTGAAGAGAAAAATAAGAGGCCAGATGCTGATGACTTACTCCTGTAATCCTAGCTGTTCAGAAGGCTGAGAGCTGAGGATCATGAGTCAAAGCCAGCTGGAGCAGGAAAGTCTATGAGACTCTTATTTCCAGTTAACCACCAGAAAATGATGTAGCATTGTAGCTCAAAGTGGTAGATCACTAGCCTTGAGCAAAAAAAGCTCAAGGACAGCACCCAGGCCCTGATTTCAAGCCTTATGACCAACAAAAAAAAGAAAAGAAAAGAAAAGAAAGAAAAAAATAAGCGTCAGCAGTACTGGGGAAGATATTCCCAAAGAAAACAATTAGAGTGGGCTTGGAATGTGGCTTGGTGGTAGAGTGCTTGCCTAGCATGGATGAAGCCCTGGGTTCGATTCCTCAGTACCACATAGACGGAAGTGGTGCCTGTGGCTCAAGTGGTAGAGTACTAGCCTTGAGCAAAAGAAGCTCAGGCACAGTGCCTAGACCCTGAGTTCAAGCCTCAGGACTGGCAGGGGAAAAAATAAAAATAAAAAATTAGAAAGCCTGTGATTTCTTCTAGGACAGCCACTTTTTAGAGAAAGGAGACTTATGTGAGAGCAATCATGGCAGAAACCTTAAAGATTGTTGGGATCATTCAGGGACCTGCAACATAATAAGCTCACATAAAGATTAGCAAATTTTGCTGCTTGTATGATTAGAATTCGAAATATATTTGATACTCGTTCTTCCCCTCCTATTCCTTAGCCCTTCTACCTGCTGCCCTTTCTTTATTATTCACCCAACGTATTGTAATGAATAATACTTGGTTTATTAAAGATACTGTGAAAAACCTAAACGCTTGATTTGAAACACTTTTGAGTATGGTCAAGTCAATGGAACTGATTCCCACACAAACTCATCCAATCAAATGACTACATATTCAGATTGGCCAAGCTGGCTCTAACCATTTTAAAACCTTTTCTCTGTTACATCCTTCAGACATCTTGATATGAGTCTTCATTTAACATACATATTTTAAAGATAGTACACTTCATGAAAGGACTTTATAGTCCAGTTGTGAAGAACTTGGGCATCAAATTGAGACAGTTTTACTATGTTACCTGTCACAAAACTTGAGATTGCTAACCTACAGAATGATAATTACAATAATATAAATGGTGTTAGGAAAATGGAGGAGAAAGGAAAAAGGCCAGATTCAATGTTCAACAGGCTAGAACTGTTTATTGAGGAGGAGCAGCCTTACAGTGGGATTGGAAGTTGTGCAGAGAGGTGGGGTTGGAGTTGGGCTTATATGGGGTCTGAGCAAAGAGGCAGAAGCTAATGAAAAAGCCATTAGGTCTAGGGAGGTCGGGGCTGTGGGTTGGGCCCACAATGGATTAGCCAGGCTGGTCTTGGGGCTGGGCACTGTCCCTGAACTTTTTTTTTCTCAAGGCTAGCACTTTACCACTCGAGTCACAGCTCCACTTCCAGCTTTTTTGGTAATTAGTTGGATTAAGAGTCTCACAGATTTTTCTTCGCAGGCTGGGTTCAGACCTTTATCCTCAGATGTCAACCTCCTGAATAGGATTGCAGGTATAAGCTACCAGCAGTCTGCTGGGAAAGATTTTTAGAAATGCTGACATCTCTAAATCTAACTCAAGAAATTAATGCTATGTATCGAAGGCAGAGAGTTTCTGACACAGTTTGGACCTTGAATGACACCCCCTTCCCCCCCGCAAAAAAACCCCCACAAAATCTTATGTGTGGCCAAGGTCACTAGGGTATTATTGAAGATATTGTAGACTTTAGGAGGAGGGATCTTGTGTGAGATTCCCTAGGTGAGTGTGTCTAAAGGAGATTGTAGGACCTCTGCCCCTTCTTCTTCCTCTCTTGCTTCCTGCTCATGAAGTGAGTGGTTTACTCTGTCATGGCTCCCACTTCATAGGATTCTGGTTTTGCAATGGAGCCAAACAAATCATGGGTTCAATGTCGAGAACTAAGCACCAAAATAACTTTCTTCTTTATAAGTTTATTAGCTCAGGTATGGTACAATTGCAGAATTCTCACTAACAGGTTCTATTTTGCAGCATTAAAATTGAAACATACCAAATGTCCAACAAAATAGCTCACTGTGAAGTGTTTAAAAAATGTCTTCTGGTATGTCACTTGAGGTTTGGGATCTCTAAAATAACATCACTCTTATTTATTTGTATTCTAACAGCAGCCTCTCATTGGCAGGAAAGGATGGAAATAAAAAATTTGGGCTATAGGTTACACCTGACAATGTGCCTCTTAATGAAATGTCATCTGGCTCCTTCTTAGGAATAATCTCTAGGAACCTGTGGGCTGATTATCATTTTATTGCTTCCCATCCCTGTAGTCACTCTTCTAAATTGCTCTCTGCAAAATAGATCTGGGCCCTTTAAATATATTTTTCCTGTAACAGGAGACCCTGGAGTTTTGTCAGTAAAGGGTGATGATGATGAGTCATTGCAGGAAGAATTGAGTATTTTTTCTTCGCCCTGCACTTCCTTGGCAGGTCCCACAGCCCTCTCATCCTCTGCAGTGCCTGATGTCCAGCAGCACCCAGTGGTCACTAACTTCCCATCACTCTCTTTGCATAAAGTGCTTCTGATGAATAGTTTTCCCAACCACTCCTAAAGGGTGAATTCCTGGCAAGTCCCACTGGCAAAGTTTCACCAAGTTCTGTTTGACCAGTACAACACCACAGTGATATCTGCCATCCAGTGAGCCACAAACAGGCCCTTTCTATGAAGGTCAAGATCTTAGGCCTCTAGGATGAGAATGGAGTTATTCTTGGCCCACACCCTCAGCCCTAGCTATAGCTTGTACATTTGCTATATTTATATGATTTAGAATTATTTAATTCTTACCAGTGAATATATTGTTACTGTCATCCCTTTCTTTTTTTTTTCTTTTCTTTTTTTGTCGGTCGTGGGGCTTGAACTCTGGGCTTGGGCGCTGTCCCTGCACTCTTCAGCTCAAGGCGAGCACTCTTACCGCTTGAGCCACAGCACCACTTCTGGTTTTCTGAGTGGTTTATTGGAGATAGGAGTTTCAAGGACTTTCCTGCCCAGGCTGGCTTTGAACCATGATCCTCAGATCTCAGTAGCTAGGATTACAGGTGTGAGCCGCTGGTGCCTAGCAAGAATTTTTCCTTCTAAAGTCTCCCTTGATGGATATTTATCCTCACTTTATTTTTCTTTTCCTTTCAGAGGATGGAGAAAAATTATATGAAGGAATCTCTATGATTTTTTTCAAATGGCTGTTCCTCTAAGGATAACCCTGTCTACGTGAGGCTTGTTAATCCACTCAGACCTAGGCATCTTACTTTTTTCTATAGCAAGTGAGTGGTTTGAATAGATATAGTGAGCATAGAGAATTGGGACTACCTGGCACAGATCCCTTCTGGTGTATCACACTTATTTTGCTTGGAGAAGTTTTCCTTTAATCTCTGTGCATGTCAGTTTTTGTCCTAATCTAAACTTAAGATATTATTTGTGAAACAATTTGACCAATCTAACTGCCTTATTCCATGGCCACAGTTACTGATGATTAGTTTAAGGAGGGTCACATGACCCAAACCAGAACAATGAATATCTATCCAGCTCAACATATTTCTTGAAACTTTTGGGGAAAAATTGTATTCTCACTATATTTGTTAAGCTGATAAGCTATAAAAGAAAGCTATTGATAGCTTGTTAGCTATCTGTGAATGAAGGTAACAGAGGAAAATACAGAGGAATGAAGGGAAGAATGTCTTCCTGATACATTGTCTTAACCTTCACTCTTCAATATGGTAGTCACTAGCTAATTGTGATTGTTGAACACTTGAAACATGGCTAGTCTAAGTTGCACGTACTATACCTATAAAACTACACTTGGTTTTAAAGTTCTATGAGTAAAAGTGTAAATTTTTCTTATTAGTAACTTTTTATATTGATTAAATATCGAAGTGATATTTTAGATAAATTGGCTAAATAAAACATACTAATAAATTTTACCTGTCTTGTTTATGTGACTAGGAAAATATTCAGAATTACATATATGGTTCACTTCTGTGGCTTGTATTATATTTATTTTTAATAACATTGTTTTGAACATCTTGGATTCAGTGATATCTAAAACTAAATAATTGGATTAATGCAAATTAAAAATTTGCTTAAGCTATATCAAGCTAATATTTGCCACTTAGAGTTAAAATTAATGTATTAGCTAAATGTTTTTCTTTTTGGGTCCAGTTGTGGGCCTGAACTCTGGGCCTGGGCGCTGTCCCTCAGCTCTTCAGCTCAAGGCTAGCGCTCTACCACTTGAGCCACAGCACCACTTCTGGCTTTTTTCTTTTTGCTTATGGGGTACTGAGGAATCGAACCTAGGGCCTCATGCATGCAAGGCAAGCGCTCTACCACTGAGCCACCTTCCCAGCTCCGTAGTTTTCATTTTTTAATTCTTGTTTTATTTGTGTTGTGAATGGTAAATAATTTTGTTGAAGAATGATATGAACTACGGAAGCATTAATTGAACAACAGGAAGAGCTTTACCTATTTTATACCAAAAACATCTGCAGAGAAACTATTGGAAATATCAACTTCCAGGACAGCAAGGAAAAAGAATGTTCTCCTAACAAATAGTACAATCTAAATTAAATAAATTTATGTTATTTTCTAGTTACAGCTATAGGTTACAAATTGATATAGGTGTTTCTCAGTTATGTGAGCTAACATGAAAATGTTGAAACCCAATGAACCCATGTATCAAGCATGTATCAGAAAAATAATAGAAGCAGATCTGGATTCTTTTCATAAATCTGTTATCTAGCCACAAACTACTTCACTCTTGTGCCAGTGATGAATTGAAATCAGCAGAGATGGGCAAGGATGATAAAACTGTATTCAGGAGGATGCCTGTAGAGGGAAAATCAACAGCTATCTTATGTTGGCTCACAGGCAGTTCCATACATGGAACATTAACTTTTTAAATGAGGGAATACCAAGAATCTAACAAAGTAAATGCCTGATTTTTTTTTCCTCAGCATGTCTTGTCTTTGCCTGACTTAAAGGAAGACCTCATAATCAACAAGGGCTTTTTCCCCCTTGGTTAATCAAAGGAGTAATAAACTGGCAATAATTATTTTCACTTTATTTGTCCTTATTATCTCTTCTGAATTCTTTTTTTTTGGGGGGGGAGGGGTCCGGTTGTGGGGCCTGAACTCTGGGCCTGGGCGCTGTCCCTCAGCTCTTCAGCTCAAGGCTAGCGTTCTACCACTTGAGCCACAGCGCCACTTCCGGCTTTTTTCTTTTTGCTTATGTGGTGTTGAGGAATCGAACCCAGGGCTTCAGGCATGCAAAGCAAGCGCTCTACCACTGAGCCAACTTCCCAGCCCCTCTCTTCTGAATTCTGAAGAAATATTTGACTTACAGAATTTTAAGACATGTTTTATATATGAGATAAATGAATTTTAAGAATGTTTTATGGGCTGGGATGTAGCTCAGTGGCAAAGCTCTTGCCTAGCAAGTGCAACGTCCTGGGTTCGATCCCCAGTACCAAAAAAGAAAAGACAAAAAAAAAAAAAAAGAATGTTTTATATATGAGAGATAAATGTTTTAGTGGTTAAGTTAGGTTATTTAAAAGTATAGTGGTCAGGCGCTGGTGGCTCACACTTGTAATCCTAGCTATTCAGAAAGCTGAGATCTGAGGATCACAGTTTGAAGCCAGCCTAGGTAGAAAAGTCCCCATGAGACTTGTATCTCCAATTAACCACTCAAAAACCAGAAGTGATGCTGTGGCTCAAAGTGGTAGAGGATCAGCCTTGAGCAAAAGAGCTCAAGGATAGTACCCAGGCCCTGAATTCAAGCCCCAGAACTGGAGGGGGAAAAAAAGTATAGTGTTCTCTATAAAGAGGTAAGTTTATTAAAAGATAAATACAGTTATAACTATCCCAGTGCTGGATATTAAAAATTACCAGTTAATATCAATTACTATTTAGTAAGGGTCAGGAATTGTGTATATTACTTTATACATGTTCTTTTCATCTTTGTAACATTACTAGTCCTGTTATTACTAGGGAACCAAAAATAAACAACAAGGTTCTAAGAGTCTGGGTGGTTTATCTAAGACCACATAGCCAAAGTTCAAATCCATGTCTCATGGTAGAACTTAGGCTCTTTCCACTGAGTTTTGTTTTTATTTACATAATTATTGGGGCAATCTTAACTTGATTTAAAGGACTGGCTTCGGTATGAAGTGTCTTTCATTGGCTTATGTGTTGAACACTTGGTCTCTATCAACTAGTGCTTTTTTGGAAGGTTCTGGAAAATTTAGGCAGAGGCTAGTAGGAGAGCTGGGAAGCATGTCCTTTGAGGTAAAATCTTGCCCTGGCTTCTTCCTATCTGTCTGTCTGTCTGTACCCTGGCCACCAGGAGGGGAGCAATTCTGCTCCACATGCCTCTCCACCATGCTGTTCTGCCTCCCAACAAATCAGAGGCAACAGAGTCAGGTAACCATCCACTGAAACCTCTGGAACCATGAGCCAAAATAGATCCTTCCTTAATTAAATTGTTTCTCTCAGGTTTTTGATGAAAAACTGGCTAACATAAGTACCAATAAATAACATTTTTCTCCCATGATTTCTGCATCAGTGGTAAAACAATATTTGAGTAAAGCAGATGGGAGCCAGAATAACCTTTGTTGTAAAGTTTAGCTTGGAGGGCTGATGTTAGGCAAGTTAGCTTTGTAATTCTGGGATTACTTATCCAGTTTCAGGCAGTGCTGGAACTAGGCAGAACTCATGTGCTTTCTTAATTCAGCCATACCCCAAGAGGAAGCAGGTGAGTTCCTCATGTCCATTTTTTTTCTCAAAACCACTGATTGCCTCCAGGGTGGAATGAGTACAATATTAGCATAAAATCAAGAGCATTATACTAATATACACACTAATGGGATCCTGCCAAGTGGAAGAAACATCAAGAACAGGAAAGGTGTCATCAGTAACACTAATAGCATACTCACAGGTTAAATACATCTATTTTTTTTTCTTACTAGAAGGTCTCAACTGATTGATGGATAGCTCTAATATTCCTGATAGAAAATTTATTTTTTCCATTGCCTTATAAAGTTCAAGAAATTACCCTGACTGTACTCAGAGTTTTAATAATATCATCATTTCACCATTACAAAGCAATTATATTAAGCACCTAACTATATGTAACCTTGGGATACTTTAATCTGTCATTGTACCTCTGGTATGATTTCAAGAGAGGACATTCATTTTAATAGATTATGAAGCATGAGTGTATAGATGAGCTCAATGTTAATGAAAGCACCCACAGGCCATATCTGTCTTATTTAACACTCCTCTTAAGGTTAGTGTCTGGTATATAAAAGGTCTCAATAAGTATTTTGTTGGATAAAGGACTGAACTAACAGACTTTGTCCAAATTCCACCTTTATTTTGGTGATCTATATCTAAATTACTATATATATATATTTGAGGTTCTTATTTGCAGAGAAATATGTTCTAGACGTCTTTCCAAATGGGAAAAAAAGCCCAAAACTTCAGCACTTTATAAATTACAGTTTCCACCTCATCCTTCTTTTCTTTTTTTATTATCTGAGGTTTTTCTTCTTTTTCATATGTGCCAGTACTGGGGCTTGAATTCAGGACCTCTCGCTCTGGCTTGGGTTTTTCGCTCACTGCTGGCACTCTACTACTTGAACTATACCTCCACTTTCAGCTTTTTGCTGGTTAAATAGGGATACGTTTCTAGAATTTATCTGCCTCAGCTGGCTTCAGTCTCAATTCTCAGATCTTAACCTTCTGAATAACTAGGATTATAGGCACTCCCATCCAGTTCCTGTCCTTTTTTTCCTCATAAAAAGTGGGACAGATGTTATACAGGAAAGAATTAAACCACAGACAATTAAAACATAGACAAATATAAAATTGTGTTTGTCCCAACAAGACTTTTACAAGAACCACAGGCAAAGTTTGGAGACTCCCATTTGCTATTATGTCACTTCTTCACTGCTACTTCTCCAAGGATTCATATTTGTGTTTTCTTATATGGAACTCTAGGCAGGCATTCACACACACAGTGAAATGCAGGAGGAATCTCGTAGAGGAGGAACACAAAGGAACAGTTCCTATGTGCATCAGAAATTATATTTATTGGGAAGTGGAGCTGTGGCTCAAGCAGTAGAGCGCTCACCTTGAGCTGAAGAGCTGAGGGATAGTGCCCAAGCCCAGAGTTCAAGCCCCACGATTGACCAAAAAAAAAAAAAGAAATTATATTTATTGAAATAAACTCCAAGAAATGGTAACAAGAGTTTTTTTTCTTGGTTATTGTTTTTCTTTTCTTGTATTTTTGTCTTGATTGTTCATTAATCTGTCCTTGGGAGGGTTAAAGGGGCACAGAAATGGAGGGCCAAAGGGTGAACAAATGCATCAGAGTGGTATTCATTAGACATTATGTTGAAAATGTACTATACAGCTTGTGGTGGGGACGCAGGGAAAAACTGGAGAGCAAGTATGATATTGTCCAAAAAGAAATGCACTCATTATCTAACTTATATAATTGTAACTCCTTCGTACATCACCTTTATAATAACAATAAAAAAATTACACATACACACAAAAATTGATGTTCTCCTTTCAGAGTCCTCAATCCTAGCTGAGTGTAGTGGTAAAGGCCTTTAATTCCAACATTCAGAAGTCTGAGGTAGCCAGGTACTGGTGACTCAGGCCTGTAATCCTAGCTATTCAGGAGGCTGAGATCTGAGGACTGTGGTTCAAAGCCAGCTTGGGCAGAAAGTCTACGAAACTCTTATCTTCAATTAACAAGCAAGGAGCCAGAAGGGGAGCTGTGGTTCAAGTGGTAGAGCACTAAAACTCAGAAACAGCACCCAGGCCCTGAGTTCAAGACCCAGGACCAGCACAAAAAGAAAAAAAAAAAAAACAAGAGATTCCAAGTTCAATGCCAGCCTTGTCTATACAGTGTCCATGCCAATCTGGGAACATAGTGAGAACCTGTCTCAAAATCAAACAAACTGTTCTTCACCTTTTTTCTGGCTGTCTTCCCTAAAGCACAATGTATAAAGTACATATTTCTTCTCATTTCCATGTTAGTATCAATAGTATCAGGTTTTTTTTTAAAAGTATAGGATACAGTGAGCCTTCACCTATTCACCTACTGCAGGAGTTATATTCCAGAGACCCCCGTGATAGGTGAAAAATCTGTGTGTGTGTGTGTGCGTGTGTGTGTGTGTGCAGTATATCCTTCTCACTCTCCTATAAACCTCCCCTCCTCCCCGTCTCTTTTTTTGGTCCGTCGTGGGGCTTGAACTCTGGGCCTGGGCGCTGTTCCTGTGCTCTTCAGCTCAAGGCAAGTGTTCTATCTCTTGAACCACAGTGGCACTTCCGGTTTTCAAGTGTTTTATTGGAGATAAGAGTCTCATGGACTTTCCTGCCCGAGCTGGTTTTGAACCTCTATCCTCAGATCTCAACCTCCTGAGTAGGTAGAATTATAGGCATGAGCCACCAGCTCCCGGCTTTCCCACTCTCTTATTAACCTTTCCCACACTCTTATAAACATTTCATATGCTCTTAAACACTTTCTATATTCTTAAACCAAAATCATTTTAACAAAATAAACAGTTCTATATGGGTACTCACCAGTGGAGTATACTAGAACTTGAATGATGAAGATCATGAATTGTGTAGCTCTGCAGTACTGATGGGGGTGAAAGGCAATGACGATGAGATGAATGTACTACACAACCAAGAAAAGCATTACAGCTCTTCTAAAGGCACTATTTCATCAGGTGGTACAGTATCTTCTCCCTGGCTGTAACTAATAATTCTGCCAAAGATGTAGGTATAACTGATTTCTTCATCCAAGTGATGAACATAGTTATGGGGAGTTACTGGCACTGCATTTTCTTCCAAGTGAGAAAGTTTTTATAAACTGACACGCCACTCTCTATTGTATTTATGAAGTGCAATGAACGAAGCATGCGGGGGTCCCATTCTTCAGCCACTCACTTTAGTTCTTTGTCCATTCTGACCCCATGATTGCAAGATGATCCAGTGTTAGGCCAACCAGTTCCTCTTCTCCAACCTGTAGTTTGCCTTGTTCCCCATCCTCTTCTTCACTTGCTGACTTCATCTCATCCATGTTAAAAACTTGTTCAGAGCTGGGTGCCTGTGGCTCACACCTGTAATCCTAACTACTCAGGAGGCTGAGATCTGAGGATCATGTTTCAAAGCCAGCCTGGACAGGAAAAGTCCATGAGAATCTTATCTCCAGTTAACCACCAGAAAACCAGAAGTGGTGCTGTGGCTCAAGTAGTAGAGTGCTAGCCTTGAGCTGAAGAGCTTAGAGACAGGCCCAGAGTTCAAGCCCCACAACCGACAAAAACAAAAAACAAAACTTGTTCAGGCTTATAGCCCCCTTCCTCGATGATGGATTTGAATATGTCGTTCATGTACTCCTCAGCTCCAGCTTTATCCACAGAGGCAGCTTCTCCATTCAGAGAAACCATCTTGAGTCCAAAGCATCTTTGAAATTTGTCAAACAAGTCCTTGCTGGCACCACATGGTGTTGGTGTGGTGAGAGAAGCATTCGACAGTCCTGCTTTTGCATGGTGGTCTTCATCTTTATCTTTATCACTATTGTGAATGTCCATGCTTTCTGCAAAACTATCAGTTTCTTGGCCTTCATCAGTTGGTGTTGGTATCCAACAAGATATTCTTCTTCCTACAGTCATATATCAAGAGGGCCAATGCATACTCCATCCTCACAATGGCCTAATTGCAGGAAGAGACCAACCTCTTTGCAGTCTTGTTAAAAGTCATTATTGGGCTGGGAATGTGGCTTACTGGTAGAGTGCTTGCCTAGCATGCACAAAGCCCTGGATTTGATTCTTCAGTACCACATAAACAGAAAAAGCCAGAAGTGGTGCTGTGGCTCAAGTGGTAGAGTGCAAGCCTTGAGCAAAAAAGCTCAGGGACAGTGCCCAGGCCCTGAGTTCAAGCCCCAGGACTGGCAAAAAAAAAAGTCATTGTTGGGATAGAACTAATATTCTTCTTGTCTTGCTTTATGTAGTGAACAGTAGGTTTGTCGATCCCATAATGGGAACCTACGTAGCTTTTCCTTCCTTTAACATTTCAAGAAGTTCTACCTAAAAAAAAAAAAAAAGAAGTTCTACCTTTTCTTTGATGGTAAGCATCTTCCTCTGGTGCTTGGGTTCACTGCCAGAAGCCTTAGAAGGTGCAAATGTTTGGGTAGCATCGTAGGGCTTGAAATAAATTCAAACTTTTAGAAAAGTTTCACAGAACCATAACACTGCAGAGCAATACTATGCACAGTGATCAGACATCAATGTGAAGTGGACAAGGAGAGATGCTGAACATATGGACACAGTATGGGAAAGCACACAGACGGTGTACTGTATTTCCATTTGTGTACAGAATGGTATTCATCCACTGATGAAATACGTACTGCATTTTATTTTGATTGAATATTCCTTCAATATGTTTGAATTAACATTTTATATTTTTATATTGTTTTAAAATTTTAGGTAAAATAACTAAAATGATAAATATATAACTACCTATATACCACAAAATCCTGCAATAGAGCAAAAACTCCATGATACATACATACATACATATATATATATATATATATATATATATATATATATATATATATATATAAGCTGCAATAAGTGAACTGCCACATAGTTAGGGACAACTGTATTTCCCTAGCTCATAAAGTGGACCCAGCTCTTCACTCCCCTGAGTCTCTTAGACCACAGAAAACAAAATGATGGCTTTTAAACTTGCAAACACTTAGCCATTATCTCCCCAGTTTCAAAGAGAGAAATCTATCAAGCGTAAAGGCAGAATGTGTGTGAAATAACTTCTGGCTTTTATTCTAATTGTAAAGGAAAGAAGCAACTGGTACATCCATCTAACACTCGCAGCCTCTGGAAGTGCCTAACAAAGGGTTAGATTCTGTTATTTACCCCTCTCCAGGCACTAGCATAACTTGATCTCTCTAATTCTTAGGGGGAGAATGGACATTTAGAACAAGGCCAGCCAGTTGGACAAGCATATGGAGCTTCCTAGAATCCAATAAAGCTGAATGTGGAGGTAAATCTCCAGCACAAGACATAATCTCCTAAGACTTAGAGAGGTATTTCCTTTATTTCATGTGTAGAAACCAACACAAGGAGTCAAAGAAAATGAAGAAACAGATGTATTTTCCCAATAAAAGAACAAAAAGGATGTGGGATTAACTGAAAAAAAAAAAACAAAGTTAAAAAGTACAAGAAGCTAAAAGAAGACAAGATTATTATATAAGAAAGGTATCAATTTACCAACAAGATATACATAACTCATGAGTAATTTCTACACCTGACATCAGAGATCCCAAATGAAAATAGAAACACATTAGCAATACTTAAGGGATATAGTAAAAGCAGGTTTTGGGGGGAGTTTTTTTGGGTCCGGTCGTAGGGCTTGAACTCTGGGCCTGGGTGCTGTCCCTCAGCTTTTCAGCTCAAGGCTAGCATGCTACCACTTGAGCCATAGCACCACTTCCGGCTTTTTTTTTCTGCTTATGTGGTGCTGAGGAATCGAACCCAGGGCCTCATGCATGCAAGGCAAGCACTCTACCACTGAGCCACCTTCCCAGCCCCTAGTAAAAGCAGTTGTAAGAGCAAATTTAATAGTAATAAATCCCTATATCCAAAAAGACAAAACACTTTTGAAATGATGGATATGCTAATTATCCTAATTTGATCATTGTATAATGTATGCATATATTAAAGAGCCACACAAGAGTATGGATAGTTATAATATGCTCATGTACAAAGAATGTTCTCAGAAGTGGAGAATGACTTACACGATTAGGACACAGGATTACTATAAGGGAGGAGGCAGAAGGAAATACTGGCTTGGTAGTCAAAATCCAATTCATGAAGGATCTTTATCTTATCCTTGGTAGCTTATACTTGCATACTATACACACCTATTTTTATCTCCTATAGAAGCTCTTTTAACTCTGGGGTACAAAACTAGGAGTCATTAGTAACAGCTATAGTTTCTCCAGAAATACTCAGAGCTATAATCAAGAATCTTCCAACTGGGAAGTTGGAACTGTAGTTCCTTTATGAAACACCTTTCAATCCAATCCTGCAAACCTCCCGAGCTTAAATTACCCTGAATACAAGCTGTCCTTGAAGGACCTAATTTTATAGCATTGATGGAGACCATAGTGAGTCTATTATTGGAAAAGGAAGCATTTGTGCTTCAAGTACAGGAAATCACCAAACAATAACTTTCCTGGACTCGTGCAGCTGGGGTCAAATGCCTCGGTGTGATTGTTTTAGTTTTATGTCAAGCTATTGAGGAAATGTTTTGCAGGCCAGAATCTTGGTTTTATTGTATTTTGTTTTGAGTCAGTAGAATTGTCTGTGAAATCTTGAACCCCATCTATAGCTAAATGGAGTGAGGCAGACAGTGGTCTGCTCTCAGGAAGAGTGGTTTTCAGAAGGGTAGAGTATTCTCTAAAATGCATTGTAATTTGAGTATTCAAAAGTGAGAAGGTCCACCAGAAAGAAAGTAGAGTGGGAAGAAAAGGAAATGGAAATAGTTATTACATTTGGTCAGGAAAGACTCACCCTCAGAGGCAGAGAGGTTGATGTATGTTGACTACAGGGCCAGAATTACAAGAAGACAGAAGCAGCCAAAGGCCATAAGAAAGACCACCCTAGCCAGGAGCCTGTGGCTCATGCCTATACTAGTAGCTTTTCAAGAAGCTAAGCTCTGAAAATCACAGTTCAAAGCCAGCCTAGGCAGGAAACTCCGTGAGACTTATCTACCCAAAAAACCAGAAGTGGAGCTGTAGCTCAAGTGGTAGAGCACTAGCTTTGAACACAAAAGCTCAGGGAGAGTACCAAGGCTCTGAGTTCAAGCCCCAGGACTGGCATGCAAAAAAAAAGAAAGAAAGGAAAGAAGAAAGAAAGGAAAGAAGAAAGAAAGAAAGAAAGAAAGAAAGAAAGAAAGAAAGAAAAAGAAATACCACCTGGACCCAGAATAGACCACAAAGGAAAGTACCAAGAAACCCCCGAAGAGAAAACAGAAAAGCACAAAATGAAAGTGTGATGAAAAGAATGAGCTTTTTCCCATGTCAGAGTCTTCCAGTAAACAATTTTGGATACATCACTTTGCTGATTGAGGGAAAATTTTATTTGTTCTCTAGGACAATTATATATTAAACCAGGTTAGCTAATGATTATTATTCCTAAATAAAGAAGGTACTAGGAGCTAGGGGTACATATAAACTGAGATAAGACAGACCTGGGAACAAATCTAGCTCTACAATTTAGTGTGGCTTAGAACACATGATTTCTTAAGGGAGGAAGTAGAACAAACTCTTGGCTTGGTCGTCAAAAGCTAGATTCTTGAAGAATCTTCTATTGTATGCTTAGAAGTATGAACTCCTAGCGGGGCACTGATGGCTCATGCCTGAAATTCTAGCTATTCAGGAGGTTGAGATTTGAGGATCATGGTTCAAAGCCAGCCCGGGCAGGAAAGTCCATGAGACTCTTATCTCCAACAAACCACTAGAAAAACCACTTGAGCGCTGTAGCTCAAGTGGTAGAGCTCTCGCCTTGAGCTGAAGAGTACGGGGACAGCGCCCAAGGCTGGTTCAAGCCCCATGACTGACCGAAAAAAGAAAAAGAAAAGAAATATGTAGCTTATTTTTATCATTATTGTCATCATCTTCTTCCTCTTCTCCTCCTTCTTCTTTTTTTTCTTTTTCCTCTTCCTTCTCCTTCTCCTTCTCTTTCTCCCCTCCCCCTCTTTCTCCTCTTTCTTTTCCTCCTCTGGAAGAGGCTCTAAACTCTATGAGGTGCAATGAAATCAACATGTCATTTAGCAGGGCCATAAAAGCTGCATCACCTTGGATGAATTACTTGACTTACCAGATACCATTTTTTGGTCTGAAAAAATGGTAATGATATTCATTCATTCAAAAGTATTTGGCAAGAAGCTATTGGAAAATAGTATCCATCTCTGCAAGAAGCTTGTGTACTAGTTGGGAGTGTGGAGAAAGGGAAAGGCAATAAATGCAAATAAAAAATGTGATAAATACTGCAGAGAAAATATGGTTTTAAATGTGAAGACTCTGGAATTTGACTGACTGGGTTCAAATCTTAATTCTGCTACTTATTAGCTGCGTGATCTTTGCAAGTTTCTCCATCTCTGTGCTCCTATTTCTTTATCTATAAATGCAGATAACAGCATCCACTTTGTAACTTTATGGAATAACTGTAAAGATTAAATAAATAGCTAGGATTACAGGTATCAGCTACCACATTCAGTTTGACTTATTTGAAGAGGAGATAAAACCTGAATAGTGAAACAGTGAGGAAGGGAAAGTTGTACTCTATTGGTTATCTGCTGCTATATAACAAATCACAATGAAGTTTAAAACGTCACTGGTTCACTTTTTTTTTTGGGGGGGGGGTCTGGTCATGGGGCCTGAACTCTGGGCCTGGGTGCTGTCCAGCTCTTCAACTCAAGGCTAGTGCTCTACCACTTGAGCCACAGTGCCACTTCTGGCTTTTTTCTTTTTGCTTATGTGGTGCTGAGGAATCGAACCCAGGGCCTCAGGCATGCAAGGCAAGCGCTCTACCACTGAGCCATCTTCCCAGCCCCACTGGTTCACTTTTGTGATCAGAAGTGTAGCTGAGCTTGGCTTCACTTTCTGCTCATGGTCTCCTACAGCTGAAATCTAGATGTTGGGCTTTTATGGGAGATTGTAAGGCTATTAGCAAAATACGATCCTTAGCTTCTACAAGACTGATGTCCGTATTACCTTGCTGGCTGCTGGCTGGGGGTGTTTTCAGCTTTTACAGGCTATCTATATCCTTTGGTTCATGGCTCTCTTCCTTCATTTTCAAAGCAATAAAAAGTAGGTCAAACCATCCTTATGTTTTGAATTTCTCTGACTTCTTTTTCTGCCTCCATTTTCAAGGGAAGGTACAGTGCCATATAACTTATCTCCATCATGGAATAACACTGAGGAGTGGAAATCATGGAGGCCAAAATTCTCCCTGCCACATGCAGGAAATGAGTTTGAAGTAGACTTTAAGCAGATAATCTACATAAGGCTTTATAGGGATAACAGGTTGGAAGTAGAGGCAGGCAGGATATTGCTGTCCAGATGTGAGATGATAGTATCTTGGAGATAAAAAGAAGGGGGCTGGGAAGGTGGCTCAGTGGTACAACGCTTGTTGCATGCATGAGGCCCTGGGTTCGATTTCTCAGCACCACATAAGCAAAAAGAAAAAAGCCGGAAGTGGCTCTGTGGCCCAAGTGGAGAGCGCTAGCCTTGAGCTGAAGAGCTGAGGGACAGCACCCAGGCCCAGAGTTCAGGCCCCACAACCGGACCCCACTCCCCCAGAAAAAAAAAGAAGGATGGACTTTGGCATTTTTAGATAAAGGTATGGGATATTTGGGGAAAACACTAGACAACTTGGAGAGTGGTGGTATTGATACTGAGATAGGAAAGAATGGTAGACATGGCTCAAGGGCAAAAGCAGTCCTGGAAATTGTGAGTTACATTTGACTGTTGGTAGGTATCCAAATTGTTTCATTATTTTTTCTTCTCTACTCTTGTCCAATCCCTCTCCTTACCCCCACTCTCCATAGCAACCATAGTGATTGTTTTGAAAATTAACCCCATTATATCCTTTCTCTTGCTTTAAAACTACAAGTGCCCTTGGAATACAGAGTTTAAAAAAATATAGTTAAACTATAGTCTACAGTACATTACACAATCTGAATGCTGGCCACCTCTCCAGCTTCATTTCCCATTTTTCCTTTTTGCTCACTGTGCTGCAGCTATACTGGCTTTCTTCCTGTTCTCATTCCTGAGCTAGTTGTATTTAAGATTTTCTGAAACATCTTCTCTTTAGGTATCTGAAGGCCTATTTTCTAACTTCTTTAATTTTTTTTTTTTTTTTTTGGCCAGTCCCAGGGGTTGAAATCAGGGCCTGGCACAATCCCTGAGCTGCTTTTGCTTAAGACTAGCATTCTACCACTTGAGCCACAGCACCACTTCTGGCTTTTTCTGTTTATGTGACACTGAGAATAGAATCCAAAGCTTCATGAATGCGAGGCAAGCACTCTACCACTAAGACACATTCCCTTCACACTTCGTTTTTGGTTTTTTTTTTGCCAGTCATGGTACCTGAACTCTGGCCCTGGGCACTATCCCTCACCTCTTCAGCTCAAGGCTAACACTCTACCACTTCAGCCACAGCACCACTCCTGGCTTTTTCTGATTATGTGGTGCTGAGGAATTGAATCCAAGGCCTCATGCATGCAAGGCAAGAGCTCTACCACTAAGCCACCTTCCCAGCCCACTTCTTTAGGTTTCTATAAAAATATCTCTTCATCTAAAAAGGCCATTAAAGCCAGGGGCCAGTGGCTTACATCTGTAATCCTAGATATTCAGGCTGAGATCTGAAAATAATGGTTTGAAGGTAGCCGGGGCAGGAAAGTTTTTGAGACTTTTATTTCCAGTTAAACATGAAAAGCCACAAGAGGAGCTGTGGCTCAAGTGGCAAAGCACTGGCCTTGCGCCAAAAAGTTCATAGATGGGGGCCCAGGCTCTGAGTTCAAGCTTCAGGGCCTACACAAAAAGAAAAGAAAAGGCCATTGAAGCCATTCTATATAAAAAATAACAATGTCATTCTTAACCTCAATTTTCTTTATAGCATTTATCATATTTAACTTTGTAATTTAGGTTTGTTAGTTTCTTATCTGTGTTTTCCACAAGTTTCAACAACAGAATTCACAAATTTTTGTCACTATGACATATATCTTTATATCAGTAAGTTTGAATTTGCATTTCTCTTACAATAAGTGAAAAAAGACCATCACAGAAAACCTTTGCACAACTATTTAGTAGAAACTTGTATTTTGATTTTATTACATATAACATTACCTATTACATACTTTAAAATTTATCACACTCTTTAATAAAATGATCATTTTTGTAAGTATGTCAAGTATTCTTATTATAGCTTGTGTCCACAAAAGGTTTGAGAAAAAGCTCAGCACTGGTGGCTCATGCCTGAAATTCTAACTACTCATGAGGCTGAGATCTAAGGATTGCAGTTCAGAAGCCAGCCCAGGCAGGAAAGGCTGTGAGAGTCTTATCTCCAATTAACCACCAGAAAATCAGAAGTGGTGCTGTGGCTCAAAGTAGTTGAGTGCTAACATTGAGCAAAAAGAGCTTAGGGACCAGCACTCACGCCCTCAGTTCAAGCCCCCCACCCCTCACTCCCCACCCCCCACCCCAACCCCCAAAACAGGTTTCAGAAAAGATTTCAAAGGCATGTATAATAAAGTAGGAAAATATAGATAAATGAAACAAATGAATACTGAGAAAAAAACCTAATATGGCAACTATTGGGGTAAATATAAATTATTGCATTTAAAGTATAATTTTCCCATGGACTTGTTTTGTATAACTTCCTAGTATTAGTGAATACAAATAAATCTTTATGTTACTTAGACCCAAAAATAGTCCCAAATTATCCTCAGTTCCTAGAATTTATGCCCTGTGTAAGCCCTTCTCCTTGAATGTGGATGGAATCTGTGACTTGCTCCTAAGTAGTAGAACATGGCAGATGTGATGCGATGCTCTGTGTAACTGATAATATAGGGCTGCAACTTTGGTCTTGCTGGTAAACTCTGTTGGTTCTCACTGGATGGTTGTGATGAAACAAATTGCCAAATGAAAAAGCCTACCTGACAAGGAATTGAAGGCAGCCTCCACTTAAGAGTATAGGGACTTGGGGCTGGGAATGTGGTTTAGCGGTAGAGTGCTTGCCTAGCATGCACAAAGCCTTGGGTTTGATTCCTCAGCACCACATAAACAGAAAAAGGTGGAAGTGGTACTGTGGCTCAAGTCGTAGAGTGCTAGCCTTGAACAAAAGAAGCTCAGGGACAGTCCCCAGGCCCTGAGTTCAAGTCCCAGGACTGGCAAAGAAAAAAAAAGTAAAAAAAAAAAAAGGACTTGAGCACCTCAGTGGAACAATCTGTAAGGAAGTGAATACTGCCTTATCTGTGGGAGCTCAAAAGAAGATGCATCTCCACTGGAATCTTCAGTGAAAGCCTCTCCCTACGCTGATGTCTGTTTGAAGCTTGGGGGACACCCTGAAGCAGAGGACTGTGTGAAGTCACTCCCAGATTCATGTCTCAGAGAAACTATGAGGTAATAAATGAATATTTAAGGCCTTTAATAAGTGAATGATGTTTTAAGTTGCTCAATTCACAACACTATGATTGTATAGTAGTAGACAATTGAAACTAAAGCATAGGGAATGTCACATCTCATTGTTTTTCTTTATTAAATCCATTGAGCCTGTTAATTTGCATCATTGGTAATTGAATCTGTTATTTTTAGAAGGTCCTACTTCACTTCTCGTGAAAGAACCCTAAGACTTACAAAACTGGGAAAACCAATGTGTGAAAGGAGTATGAAGAGTTTTTTTAAACACCTTTTTTTGGCTAGTGAAATTATATTGTCTAAATATAGATATTCTATTCAAAGGTAACTGTCTCTGCTCAAGTTAATATGCAGGGAATCCATGACAGATTTGGCAGCTGAGACTGTCACTGCAGAGAGAATGTTAGTCCCCACATACACACAAAACAATGCCCATCAGAATGCCTATGACTTCCACACCACTGTGAAGAAGCAGAGATTAGATCCCCTCAGTCAGAAGCCCTATTCCAGCTCTTCTTCCTCTTAACTCTGGAAATCATTCTCTACTCCAGCCCATTCTCTTTTAACTTCAAACTCTCACTGTTAGGTCAATCCAGCAAGTCTTCAGATGCCAGTTTTCAGAAAACAATGTTCTTTTAATTAAATGAAGGAAGCCTAGATTTACCAAAGAGAATGTGAACTCTGACCTATCCTATCTCAAGAAAGGGAGCAAAGCTGAACTCTCATTCTTTTGTAATGATTCCTCAGCAAGTAGCAACCATTTAATTTGTCACTTAGGTTAGTGGCTGCACAGCCAGCCAAGACAAGATACAAACCCATGCTCTGTCATGAAGTCCTAATGATTGTGAAAGATTCCATTTCAAGATAAACAAAACTTCTAGCTCTAATTCTACAGGGGATTTTTCATTAAAAGAGAAAAAAACAGCAGTCACTAAATTGCAAGCTACTTTAAGTCCATGTGTAGGTGAAATCCTTATGCCAGTGTCTCTGAGCCTGGGTAGTTAGGATACAGGGTATAGTACCCCAAATATGTTTAAAGGAAAGAGAGAATTAGATATGTTTTGGAAACTGTTTTGTGCAGTGGCTTGAACACACCATAAAGGAGATGTATTAAAATAGAATCAAATGTAGACATTTAAATTTTTTATTTCATTTTTTGTATGTTAGGCATGTTAGGCAAATTGTCTGCCACTGAGCTAGCTACACCCCCAAGCTCAATGTAGATATTTCTCCTTCACAAGCTTTTAAAAATAACTTATCCAGCTTACCACTATGGCCTTAGCCATGAGGTCTTCCCCCCTCCCTTTTTAAATGGCCTTAAATGACATTCCAAATTACTAAACTAAACCCAATTTCTTTCACAGAGATATGAAATTGTTTTTATAGCAGTTGCAACAATTTTCCCGCCCTGTTTTTCTTTTTTCCTTCTGATAATGCTGTACTAGTCCTCCCTCTCAAAAGCACAGAAAGATACCCCAACTTCTTCCTCCCCAACATACTTACAGGAAAGAATAGAAACAATTCTATCAGCTCTAGCTGGGGCAACACAAATGCCAAGCAGCTTTTCTTAGCTTTCTGAATCCTGCCTTCCTCTCAGGGCATGCACTTTCCAACAATTGGACTTTATTTTTCTTGAATTCTGTTCTTGCTGCAGAACTCTTCAGTTGTCTAATGCTAGAGGTATTTAGTGGTCTGCCAAATTTAATTCCAGTTCAGTTGCTTGGAAGAATTCAGTATCTGTGGAGGAAGAGTTTGTAAACCTCCTTGTTTGGTACAAAGGGAATTTGCTCAGGAAGCATGAGTCAGGCTCCCTCTCTAGCTCTCAGAGGAAAAACAGGTTGTTTTATTTCCTCTAAACCAAAGGAAAGCCCACAAATACAATCATTACGCTTGCCTTTACTTAATGCAGGTGAGATATATAGTATCACAAGCCGCTGTGTTTAGCTTAGGAAATACATGTATCTCTAATAGTATTCAATGTTAGGTGGTAAGCAACAAAACTTTTATTTTATAGTTATGAATTAGGACAATATAATAGCATGTCAACATTTATAGATGCTATTGCTTAAGATTAGGCTAAATAGTAATTTTAAAAGGTCTAAGGAAGATAGGAAGTAAGTGATGACTAACATGCAGATATGCTGAAATCCTGAAACAATGGTCCACAGACAGCTAATTTTTTTTGAAACATTGTCCAATTAAAACATAATGAAATTTGCCAGGAGGCTGAGATCTGAGGATCACAATTCTAAGCCATCCTAGGAAGGAAAGTCTGTGAAACTCTTAACCTCTAACTGACCACCAAAAAGCCAGATATGCAGGAATGTCAAGTGGTAAAGCACTAATCTTGAGTAAAAAAGCTCAGAAACAGGGCCCAGGCCTTGCGTTCAAGCTCTGAAATGAAATTTGTCTTAAGACAAAACTATTTGAATTCAAGCTAACCACTGAGAATTGTGTTCTTTAGACAGATCCACAAGCCCCCCTAAATTCCAGAATCTTCATTTGCAATTAAGTTTAACTCCTACCTTATGGAGTTGTTGAGAGAAACTAAACTACTAGATTAAAATCTGAGTTATATAATGAGCATAGTGTATGTTCATCAAAAGATAGACACTGCCTAATTATTCTCTGATTCTTCCTGACATCATTTATCGTTGTTCACTTAAATAAAACTCTTGTAGTCATAAAGTAAGTAACCAGCTTTTCTTTCCAGCACTAACATCAGAAAATGTTAGGGCCTGGAAGACCAAAAATCTAATGAGTAAGATTCTGTTTTAAAAGTAGAACTGTCTTTCTCTCCTTCCACTCAGGGCAACAAGTCTTAATTTACAAAGCAAACACAAAAACAATCATGTGACTATCTTATGAAAAAAAGAAAAAAGAAAAAGAAAAGAAGAAAAAAGGCAAACCAAACCATTGCACTCTTTCTTGATTCATATTTGATTGTTAAGGGAGTGTTTCTGGAATTAGGAGGTTATGATTCAAGTTCAGCTCAGGTCACTACTTTTTTCAGGACTTAATTTTTACCTACTGGTACAAATATCTATGTAATATAAATATGAAGAAGGCAAATTTTCTGAATGATCATACAGTCATTCAATAAATATTTATGAAGGACCTACTAATAGAATCTGAATTTTGGGGAATCAAACAAAGTGATTACTATTATTTGTAGTAAGGAGATGATTAAAGATAGTGTTGCTTAATCATTATTTAACAATCAATTCTCTTTTTTTTTTTTTTTTTGGGTCCGGTCGTGGGGCCTGAACTCTGGGCCTGGGCGCTGTCCCTCAGCTCTTCAGCTCAAGGCTAGCGCTCTACCACTTGAGCCACAGCACCACTTCTGGCTTTTTTCTTTTTGCTTATATGGTGCTGAGGAATCGAACCCAGGGCCTCAGGCTTGCAAGGCAAGCACTGTACCACTGAGCCACCTTCCCAGCCCTTAACAATCAATTCTCAAAGATAAAAAAATGAGAAACAAATGCATAGGTGTATTTGTGTATTACATATTATATTTATTGTAAAATGATGATAGCCAGTTGATTCCACAGAACATTTCATTGCTTTTTTTTTTTTTTTACTTAACTCACACATCCCTAGCCAACATATGTGACAATTGACACATGAGTGGTCTTCTCATCTGAATGTTGGTTGATGTTTTCATTTAAGTTAAAGAGCAAAATGAAAGAAACAAGACTGGCAGAATTTCCCATGATTGTCAATGCTCTGAAATTTCTTCACTGAACACTATAATAGGTTTTAAATAAAGGAAAAATATTTCCTTAGTATGTTTGTTGTGCAAACTCGCCATCTAATAGCTACAGATACACACTTTCAATTTGCATTATTAACACTTTCTTCATTACTTTTAAATCTAGACAGTGAAATACCTTGGTTGCAGGATTTCCTGGTTTCTATGGTATAAACATTCTCAGTTTTGTTTTGATTTGTTTTATGGTTGGACTAGGAATGAATCCAGAATGACAGTGACACATCCCCAGCCTTACCTGTCTTAAAATTTTATTTTGAGATATGCTAAGCTGTTCATACTGGCCTCAAATTTGGATCCTTCTTGCTTCAGCTTCCCATAGCTGGCATTATAGACATGAACCACCATGCAGAGGACTATTAGCACTTTTTCTTTCTTTTGGAAATACTGGAGCTCAGCCTTGGGGCTTTGCACTTACAAGATAGGTGCTTTATTACTTCAGGTATGTCTCCAGCATTTTTTGCTGTAGTTATTTTTGAGAAATGTTCTCCCCCCACTGCCCTCTAAGAATAGCCTGGATTGAGATCCCCTATTTATGCTTTGTGAACAAGCTGGGGGGGGGGTCTAGCAAACTTTTTTATCCAAGCTGGCCTCAAACCATGATCCTACTGATCTCTACCTCCTAAATAGCTAGGATTAGAAGTCAGCTGCCAACCACCAGCTATTGCTACTTTTATTTATTTATTTTTTTTGCTGGTCCTGGCACTTGAACTCAGGGCTTAGACACTGTCTCTGAGCCTCTTTGTGCTCAAGGCTAATGATCTACCATTTGAGCCACAGAAGTGGAGTCGTTTTTTGGAGTAGTTTATTAGAGATAAGAGTCTCATGGGGACTTTTCTACCCAAGCTGGCTTTGAACCATGATCCTCAGATCTCAGCCTCTTGAGTAGCTAAGATTACAGGTGTGAGCACCCAGAGCTATTGTCACTTTTAAGCTATTAATCTGACTTCACTCAACACAGAGTTGGAGGAAATCTATGGCACTCCATTGTATAATACTTGTATCTAGCTAGGTGCCAGTGGCTCATGTCTGTAATCCTAACTACTCAGAAGGGTGTGATCTGAGTATCACGGTTTGAAGCTAGCATGGGCAGGAAACTCTGTGGGGCCCTTAAAAAAATGCCAGAAGTTGAACTGAGGCTCAAGTGGTAGAGCGCTAGGCTTGAGGAAAAAGAAGCTCAAGGACAGTGCCCAGGACCTGAGTTAAAGCCCTAGATCTAGCCGAGTGCCGGTGGCTCACGCTTGTAATCCTAGCTACTCAGGAGGCTGAGATCTGAGGATCGTGGTTCAAAGCCAGCACGGGCAGGAAACCCCGAGAGACTCTTATCTCCAATAAACCAGTAGAAAACCGGAAGTGGTGCTGTGGCTCAAGCGGTAGAGCACTTGCCTTGAGCTGCAAAGCGCAGGCACAGCGCCCAGGCCCAGAGTTCAAGCCCCACGACCGACAAAAAAACAAAACAACAACAACAAAAAAGCCCTAGATCTGGCACTAAAAAACAACAAATATATATGTGTATATATGTATATACATATATATAAAGTGACAATAGATATAAATAATATAAAAAAAAAGATAATAGTTAACTCACTAAAATAAATTAGGAAGTGTTATTTAGTACCTTTTGAGTACTTATTACCTTCGTTTAATGTAATTTATTTTATTTTTTATGTTTTTTTGTGGTAAAAATACTGTACAGAGGGGTTACATTTACATGAGTAAGGTAATGAGTACATTTCCTATCAAGCATTGTTACCTCCTCCTTTCTTTCCCCCTACCATCCGTTTTCTCTCCACCTTCCCAACTCCTCCCCACCCAAGCTGTAAAGTTTGTTTTCAACATAGTGTCTTGTACATCTCATTGTTACAATGGGTCAACCTGTATCCTTATTTAAGCATTTTGTCATTTCCCTTCCCCTCCCCAAATTAGAAAAATGTGTATACAAGATGCAGGGCATCAGAATCAAATACAGTGAAAACAGGGGTTATATATGGGGGAAGAACATACAAAAGAAACAAAAAAAAATCACATAGTACATTATTAATACGTTAAAAACAATAGCAAGAAAGAAAAAACCACTGTGTCCTGTCTTGGGGTTCATTTTGTTTAACATCATCTTATTGTAATTTATTTCGTATAAAAATGTAATGGACTTTGTAAAATTTTAATTTTTAATACATTTTAACAACTGATTCATGAAATTCCTTTTAAAAAAATCTATTCGGGCTGGGAAGGTGGCTCAGTGGTAGAGCACTTGCCTTGCATACATGAGGCCCTGGGTTCGATTCCTCAGCACCACATAAGCAGAAAAAAAAAAGCCAGAAGTGGCACTGTGGCTCAAGTGGTAGAGCGCTAGCCTTGAGCTGAAGAGCTGAGGGACAGCGCCCAGGCTCAGAGTTCAGGCCCACAACCAGACCCCAAAAAAAAAAAAAAATGTATTCTTCTGAGTCAGTATGGCCTAGGTCTAGTACTGTTGGAAATGTTTTAAAATAATATTTAAAAATATTATTATTTGTGCTTTTTTTTCTTTCTGTATTTCCTTCAGTGTGATCTTCTGCAGTAAGCCAAAAGTATCCAAGCTGTCTAAAAGCAAGTATGGCAGAGCCATGGGAAAATGGCTCACACATATAATTCTTCCTAGCTATTCAGGTGGCTGAGACCTGAAAGCTTTATATTCAAAACCAGCCAAGGCAGAAAAGTTTGTAAAGCTCCAACTTCAACTAACCAACAAAAAGCCAGGCTAAGAAGGATTGGGATTGGGGGGGAGGGGGGAGGCTGGGAAGGGACGTGAAGGGTAAACAAAAGGAGGAGGCTGCAATGCTTGGTAAGAAATGTATGCATTATCCTGCCCATGTAATTGTAACCCCTCTGTACAGTATGTTCACAAATAAAATAAAATAAAATAAAATAAAAAGCCAGGCTAAAGGCATGAACTGGTAGAGCATCAGACATGAATAAGAAAGGTGACTGTGAGCTTGAAACTCTGAGTTCAAGTCCTGATTTTCTTCTATTCCCCCCCCCCCGTCCCCATCCCCCTTGTCTCTCTCTCTCTCTCTCTCACACACACACACACACACACACACACACACTCTCTCTCTCTCTCATACTAAGACAAGAAACAAAGGTCCTGATTATATACAGATTAAATATGTGCATTCACTACACATTCTTCCTGAAATCTTAGAAGAAAAGTAATCCCAAAAGACACAAACTAAGAAAAACCAAAGGAGTGGGGAAGGAAACAATATGACAAGATTTGAAATATAAGAGCAGATGAGTAAGTGAAAACAAATATTGCAACGTTGAATGTTCAAATCTGAAATTTCAGAGAGAGAAGGAAATCACAAGCTAATTTGTATTGTGAAATCCTTCATTCTGCATCCCTTCCTCCCCCTAAAAAAACCTCAGGGACTGAAGGAAGATAAAACTGAAGGAGATGGGGCTGGAAAGGTGGCTCAGTGGTACAGCGCTTGCCTTGCATGCGTGAGGCCCTGGGTTCGATTCCTCAGCACCACATAAGCAAAAAGAAAAAAAGCCGGAAGTGGCGCTGTGGCTCAAGTGGTAGAGTGCTAGCCTTGAGCTGAAGAGCTGAGGGACAGCACCCAGGCCCAGAGTTCAGGCCCTACAACCGGAACCCCCAAAAAATATAAAATTAAAAACAAACAAACAAACAAAAAACTGGAGGAGGTGTCTATAAAGTAGAACTGCAACCTAAAATGAAAGTGAAAGAAATAAATAACTAGGAAGTGGAACCGTGGCTCCAGAGATAGAGTACCAGTCCTAAGCAACAAAGCTCAGGGACAGAGCATGGACCCTGAGTTCAAGCCTCAGGAGAAGGAGAGGGAGAGGAGAGGGAGAGAGAGAGGGATAACTGAAGAAAAAAATATAAAATTAAAGACTTAGATCAGCATTTAAGTAATAATAGTTTCAGAACAAAACAAATGGAGGAAAAGGAGAAGAGGTGATTATCACATTTATGAACACTTTATACAAGTGAAGGGCATGACTTCCTAGAGAGAATCCACATGACTCCCAACGGAATAGATTTGCAGAGACTCACATTAAGACACCTCATGAGAAATTTTATTAGTGACAAAAAGGAGTGCACATTTCGAGAGAGAGAGAGAGAGAGAGAGAGAGAGAGAGAGAGAGAGAGAGAGAGAGAGAGAGAGAGAGAGAGAGAACAAGGCCACAACTAAGAGCTAAAATGAAAAATGAACTAATTCTGTAGCAAGAGCTAAAATGAAAAATGAACTAATTCTGTAGCACAAATGTTCCATAAAGAAGACAACAGAATACTATCTTCAGAATTTCAAAGACAATGGTTTCAACCTAGAATTCTGTATTCAGAAAAATCTATATTCAGATTTCCTCTTCTCCCCGGTTGGTTCCTCTATTTTCTGGATCCTGATTCATTGTGTCTTATTTTGTTCCCTTACTTTCTGGAGCACATTACTGAGAAAGCATATGTTCAGTACAGTTTTAAGAACACAAACATCTGGACAGGCATGATGACTCACACCTAGAATCCCAGCTACTTGGAAGTAGAGATCAGAAGTATGATGTTTTCAGGCCAGATCAGGTAAAAAGTTAGAAAGATCTCATCTTAACCAATAAGCTAGGCATGGTGATACATGACTAAAATCTCAGCCACGAAGAAATTCTGAACAGGAGAGTTATGGTCTAGGTTGTCTGGGAAGAAAGTGAAATCCTATGTGAACAATAACTAAAAAAATTTGGAGAAGTGACTCTAATGGTAAGTACCAGCTAACAAATGCAATGTCACCATTTTATTTTTAAAGAATATATTCAAGGACTGGGAATGTGGCTTAGTGGTAGAGTGCTTGCCTAGCATACAAGAAGCCCTGGGTTCAATTCCTCAGTATCACATAAACAGAAAAAGCTGGAAGTGGCGTGGCAGCTCAAGTGGTAGAGTGCTAGCCTTGAGCAAAAGAAGCTCAGGGACAGTGCCCAGGCCCAGAGTTCAAGCTGCAGGGCTGGCAAGAAAGAGAGGGGAAGGGGGGGGAGAAAGGAAAAGGAAGGAAGGAAGGAAGGAAGGAAGGAAGGAAGGAAGGAAGGAAGGAAGGAAGGAAGGAAGGAAGGAAGAAAGAAAATAATATATGCAAGCCAGGAGCCAATGGCTTGTGCCTGTAATCCTAGCTACTCAAGAGGCTGAGATCTGAGGATCATGGTTCAAAACCAGCCTGGACAGGAAAGTCCATGAGACTCTTCTCTCCAATAAATGATTTCCACTACCAACCCCCCCCCCCCAAAAGGAAGTGGCCAGGCGTTGGTGGCTCATGCATGTAATCCTAGCTACTCGGGAGGCTGAGATCTGAGGACTGCAGTTCAAAGCCAACCCAGGCAGAAAAGTCCCCTTGAGACTCTTATCTCCTATAAACTACTCAAAAACTGGAAGTGGCGCTTTGACACAAAGAGGATCAGGGATAGTACCCAAGCCCTGAGTTCAAGCCCCAGAACTGACAAAAAAAAAAAAAGGAAAAAAGAGAAAAAGAAGTTGGAAGAGGAGCTATGGCTCAAGTGGTAAAGCACTAGCCTTGAGCAAAAGAACTCAAGGATAGTGCCCAGGCCCTGAGTTCAAACCCCAGGATTGGTATACACACAAATATAGAACAAATGCTTTCATTCCATTCTTGAATGAATACAGAATATATGTATGTGTTTACATGTGTACATGTATACATATCTGCATGCACATATACACATAAGCATATATGCAATCTGATGTATTTGAATATTATGAAAAGAAATTAGTAATTCTGGAGGAATATTTGGGGAATTAATTAGTTTTAGGTACCCTGACAACTTAAGCAAATAATAGAGATAATTATTAATTCTAGAAAAACACCAAACATTATACAAGAAAGAAAATGTAGGGCTGAGAAGGTGGCTCAGTGGTAGAGTGCTTGCCTTGCATGCATGAGGCCCTGGGCTCAATTCCTCAACATGACATAAGCAGAAAAAGCCAGAAGTGGCGCTAAAGCTCAAATGGTACAGTGCTAGTCTTGAGCTGAAAGCTGAGGGAGTGCCCAGGACCAGAGTTCAGGCCCCACAACAACAACAAAAAAGTAATCATTGCACATTTCGTTGAGTTAATCAAGACTTGTGGGATAAGATAAGCATATAAGGAGAGACAGGGAATAGAGAGAATATATATGTGAATGTGTATCATAGCTATTCAGGAAGCTGAGATCTGAGGACTGCAGTTCAAAGCCAACCCAGGCAGAAAAGAGAATTTAATATTCAAAGTCAAAGATAAAAAATGGAGTAATTCCAAATAGCATCAAAACAAGAAGGCTCTGGGCTGGGAAGATAGCTCAGTGGTTGAGCGCTTGCCTTGCATGCCTGAGGCCTTGGATTCGATTCCTCAGCACCACATAAGCAAAAAGAAAAAAAAAGCCGGAAGTGGCACTGTGGCTCAAGTGGTAGAGTGCTAGCCTTGAGCTGAAGAGCTGAGGGACAGCGCCCAGGCCCAGAGTTCAGGCCCCATGACCGGACCCCCCCCCCCAAAAAAAAAGAAGGCTCTTTAAGAACAAAGGCAAGTGATGAGCAGAAATAGCTAATGCATTGTCTTTGTGTAGTGGGGCTGGGTATAGAAAAAGAGGAACTCTACTGCTTTTTTCATATAAGTTGTATAGAATTATTTTACTTTTAGCACTCTATATAAATATAACCTATTGCTTTTGCTAGAAGAGCCACCAACAATAGTTTTTTTTTTTTTCAAACATTACTTTCAGTGGTATATAAAGAAAGCCTCAGCCCTAAGGACTATGTAGAACTGGAGAGTGGTGATTGCTAACTCTATTACAAAACTAATCAAACACATAAACATTTTTTTAAGTATAGGGAAGTGTGGCCACATAATAGGGGAATTCAACCTCATCTTGAATTTGAAGCTTGGAGCTTACTGAAATAGATAGACCAAAAATCAATCATTTCCACACAAAAGTAGAAAGTAGAAATTATAAAAATATATGAAAGGACAAGGTGTTAGTTGTTCATACCTGTAATCCTAGCTACTGAGGCAGTTCAAAGCCTATGAAGGAAAATCTGTAAGATCTTTAATTAACCAGCAAAAAAAAAAAAAAAAAGAAGTGGAGCTAAGTCTCACAGACTCTCCTGCCTTGGCTGGCTTGGAACTGAGACCCTCCAATCTCAGCCTCCTAAGTAACTAGGAATAGAGGCATATGCCAGTGACACGTCTTGAGTTTTCAAACTACTCGGAACCAAGAGCTGTCAGCTGCTAACCAATAAATAAGTGGAAGGAATTCCAAACCTGTTTCTGAATAGTTCCCCATGCTCTCCAGGCTTGCTTCACTCTGGCTCTTCAATCATATTCACTGGCTAGTAGCATCTGGCCTTTGTCTCCTCTTCATGGCCAGGTGTTGAACTGCTTCCTGGATCGGATGACATTAGTCTTTTCACTTTGTTGAGCCAGAAGCTTACCTTTTTACAGCTCCATGCAAAGATAGGAAATAGATTCTACTCAGTTGATCAAATTTGAAATCATTCTTTAGGCTCTGGAAAAATACAGACCACTAGCAATTCTTTTTTATTTTATTTTATTTTCTGGTGTGTGTGTGTGTGTGTGTGTGTGTGTGTGTGTGTGTGTGTGTGTGTGTGTGTGTGTGTGTGTGTGTGTGTGTGTGTGTGTGTGTGTGTTTGTGCTGGTCTTGGCACTTGAACTCACTTGAACTACCATTTGAGCCACAGCTCCACTTTCAGTTTTTGTGGTGCTTAATTGTATGCTTAATTCGATACAGACCACTAGCAATTCTTTTTTATTTTATTTTATTTTCTGGTGTGTGTGTGTGTGTGTGTGTGTGTGTGTGTGTGTGTGTGTGTGTGTGTGTGTGTGTGTGTGTGTGTGTGTGTGTGTGTGTGTGTGTGTGTGTGTGTGTGTGTGTGTGTTGTGCTGGTCTTGGCACTTGAACTCACTTGAACTACCATTTGAGCCACAGCTCCACTTTCAGTTTTTGTGGTGCTTAATTGTATGCTTAATTCGAGATTAGAGCCCCAAGGACTTTCCTGCCTGGATTGTCTTTTGAACCAGCATCCTCAGGTCTCAGTCTCCTGAGTAGCTAGGATTACAGGCATGAGCCACCGGCATTCAGCTATTTCTTTTGAGAAAGTATCTTGATATATAAACCAAACTAGCCTCCTACCTTCTCCTACTTCCTTTCCCTGTGTGAATTCAAGGCTGTATATTCTTTCTCTTTCTTTCTTCTTCCTTCCTTCCTTTCCTCTTTTGTGCCTGTCATATAGGGCTTGAATGCAAGTCCTGGGCACTGTCCCTGAGCTTTTTTGCTCAAGGTTAGCACTCTACCACAACCCCATTGCCAGCTTTTTGGGGGTTAATTGGAGGTAAGAGTCTCACCCATGTTCCTGCCTGGGCTGGGTTCAAATCATGATGCTCAGATCTCAGCTTCGTGAGTACCTAGGATTATAGGCATGAGTCAGGGGCTCCCAGCATGTCCAATATCCTTATCTGTCCCAAATCTTCCACATTATTCTGTCTGAGGATTAGTTGTTCCAACCTGATGCTTTGGTGATTATCTTTTCTACATTAAATATTTGGATTTGTTATCTATTAAGATTTTTTTTTTAGTCCATGAATTTATTTACAGGAAAAAGTCCTCCAGAAACATGAAAGTCAAAATCCACTAAAGGAATGAACTTTGTTATGGAAAAACAAAGAGAGAAATCTCTTTTGGAAAATCTGAGACATCAAATCCTTAGATATAATATGTGTCCCCTAGGGACATAGGGTACTGTCAGTGTTTGTCAAAACATTAGCTCATCCAAGCACTGAAAAATATTTCTAAGCTTTAATAACTCAGCTGCCTCAATATGTTTTATTAAAAGTCTAAAACCCCATTTTGTTGAACATGTACTTTTGACTGTATGTTTCTCCCTTAGGATATTAGTGAGAAAACAGCCATCTATTTAGTGGTTGCCATTGTGCCTATAGTATTTTTATAGTATACACTTGTCTTACTGTAGAGATCTGAGAAAGGATTTGGGGAAATGAGAGGTGTTTGTAATTTAAATAGGAAATAAATGAATTATTCAACTACTAGTTAAAAGAGTGTCAGCCTTCTCTGCTTTGTAAATAAACTAGAAACCAGGGGTAACTTTAAGATGGAAATCAGAAGTCTAAAAACAAAGAAACAAAACCTAGAATCTTAGTGATCAAATAAGGAGACAAGCCTTTAAAAAAAAAAAAAGCTGGGCTGGGAAGGTGGCTCAGTGGTAGAGCACTTGCCTTGCATGCATGAGGCCCTGGGTTCGATTCCTCAGCACCACATAAGCAAAAAAAAAGCCGGAAGTGGCGCTGTGGTTCAAGTGGTAGAGCGCTAGCCTTGAGCTGAAGAGCTGAGGGACAGCTCCCAGACCCAGAGTTCAGGCCTCTCGACCCAACCCCCCCTCCCACTCAAAAAAAAGGCTGAAATAAATTCATTGTAAAATAATCAGATATAGTGAATTTTTTAAAAAGCTGTCCAAACTCTATCAGCCAGAAGGAAGGAAGATTTGAGATAAGGCTTTCTAAATTTTATCTGATATACATCCTCTTTTTATGTAGAAATCCTGTACAAAACTTTTTGTTACTGGGTGCTTGTGGCTCATCCCTGTAATCCTAGCTACGCAGGAGGCTGAGATCTGAGGATCGTGGTTCAAAGCCAGTCCCAGCAGGAAAAGCTGTGAAACTCTTATCTCCAATAAACGACCAGAAAACAGGAAGTGGTGCTATGGCTCAAGTGGTAGAGTGTTAGCCTTGAGCTTATGAGTGGAGGGATATCGCTAAGGCCCAGAGATCAAGCCCCATGACCGATCAAAAAAAAACCCAAAACTTTTTTGTTGTCTGGTATAAAAATCATCTATATATCATGGCCATATGTCTCTGTCAATAAGGCACTGAAATGTCATATTAGTTACTATGTAGTGTTTTATTAAGCGAATTTGTTGTTATTAACATAAAAGTCTTCATTTTGTTTGTTTCTAATTTTTTTACATTTATAACTGAAAGCAATAAGCATTCCTACAACACAAATCTTTAGAAGCCTTTATTGGTTTGTGAAGAAAAGCTCTGAAAAGTAGTAAGATGTCTTGAGTAAGATCTTTGTTGACAAATGACAAATCCAACTGACTTAGCTTCAGAAAAAAAGATGAACTATGTATCAACTTACATTTAAAAATATCTTTATAACTATCAAAATGTTAGTTCATTTTCTAAATCAGAATATGTGTGCTAAAAAAACTTGTAAAGAAAATTTTAATATAATTCGATTGTTGTTATTAAGGTGCTGGAAAGAGGGGTTACCAAGTAATGAGTACATTTCCTTTTTGGGCAATATGACCCCTTCTTTCACTTTCCCCAATTTTTCCCAAGAATTTTTATCGTGTGTGTGTGTGTGTGTGTGTGTGTGTGTGTGTGTGTGTGTGTGTGTGTGTGTGTGTGTGTGTGTGTGTGTGTGTGTGTGTGTGTGTGTGTGTGGCATGGGTTTTGTCCCTGAGCTTTTTTTTTTTTTCTCACAGCTAGTGCTCTATCACTAGAGACTCAGATCTACTTTCAGCTTTTTGATGGTTAATAAGAGTCTCATGATGGACTTTCTGGCTCATGTGGCTTCAAATTACAATCTTTAGATCTCATCCTCCTGAGAAGCTAGGACTACAGGTGTGAGCCACTGGCACCTGACTTCGACTTCTTCTTCTTCTTTTTTTTTTTTTTTAAAGAAAAAGCTCTCTAATAGTTCCTCTCATACCGTCCTGATTAATACCATTTGGACAACATATTCTCTTCATGCAGCAATCTCCTCTTTGGTATGATACCTTGAGAACTTTTAACTACTTGGCCCTCCCCAGACCCTCAGCTCCACCTCTTCACCTCAGAGAACCTTTGTCACCCAGCTTCTCTTCTTTGAAATATAGGCAGCAAATTGGACCTATGGAGCAAGCCCACCTGTTCTCGTAGATATCACTGTTCTGCACCACTTGATAGCCAATGTCTAAAGAACATTGTTTCACATATTTTGTCTCATTTTTATTGTTGCATCTGGGATGTATAGAAATATCACAATGAAATGCCCCATGTTGTACTATTAATTATATTCCAATAAAAATGTGAGCGAATTGCTTCATATAGACAGGTAAATCTAGCACATCATTCTACCTTGCTCCAAAGTGAAGTCTCTATCTCTACAATTAATTTTGGCTATTATATTCCAGGCACTTGAGATCCTTGCTTTTGTGGAACACATGACCCATAGTATAGAAAGGTCAGAAATAGATCCATCTCCACAGACAGGAAGATTCAGGGTAATAAATGATTGCTGGGTCTCTCTGTTGTTTTCTTTATCTTTTTTCAATGGTTACACTCTTCCCTTCAATAGATGATCTGAAACCATAAAGAGTATGTAGCCAAAGCAACCTGGTATTATGATCTTAGCTATCTAAGCTATCAAGTTTAGTCATTTTAAAAGGAAATGAGGGGCTGGGAATGTCGCTCAGTGGTAGAGTGCTTGCCTAGAATGCATGAAGCCCTGGGCTTGATTTTTCAGTACCACAGAAACAGAAAAAGTCAGAAGTAGAGTGTTAACTTTGAGCAAAAAGCAGCTCAGGGACAGTAACAGTACCCAGGCCCTGAGTTCAGGCCCCAGAACTCACAAAAAAAAAAAAAAAAAAAAAAAGGAATCTTTCATTCTGCCCTAAAAATTGATTCCAAGACATTATACCAACCTTATAATGTCATAAAAATACTGACACATGTCATCTATCAGTCCATATAGTAGAATAAAGCATGGCACTTAACAAATACTTGATTAGGGGCTAGGAAGACGGCTCAGTGGTAGAGCGCTTGCCTTGCATGCATGAGGCCCTGGGTTCGATTCCTCAGTACCACATAAGCAGAAAAGAAAAAAAAAAGCAAGAAGTGGTGCTATGGCTCAAGTGGTAGCATGCTAGCCTTGAGCTGAAGAGCTGAGGGACAGCGCCCAGGCCCAGAGTTCAGGCCCCACGACCGGACCCCCCCAAAAAAACCAAATCCCCCCCCAAATACTTGATTAGCATCTAAGTCTCAGCTTTGAACCTTACAGAGACTGCCTTGTGTTTTTATGCTAAAGCCTGAAATGACTTAACATGGCCTGTAACATGGCCGACTCTCATCATGGTAAAGAATGGTTGCAAGATTTTATAGGACCTTCCTAAATCTGATGTCTGTCTGTTGCTTTGTTATTTTGCTTTGTATTGTGTTTCTTTTGTCTTTATGGTACCAACTTCTATTCTTTTGGTTCACTGTACAAGTGTCACATTCTCAGGGACAATTTTTCTAATCTCAGAATTTAGATTATCTTCTGTTATCCATTCTTTTTTTTCTCCACCCTCCCATCCCTACCCTCAAGTTATGTAGTTCATTTTTTTACATAATGGACATTGACTGTAACAACTGCATTTGCCCACCTTGCCTCCTTCCTCCCCACTCCTGAACATGTTTCTGCTTCCTAATATTCATTCTGTTAAACAGTTATGAGAAGGGGAAACAAAGGAGGAGGCTACAATGCTTGATAAGAAATGTACTCATTATCTTGCCCATGTAATTGTAACCCTTCTCTATAGTATTTTTACAATAAAAAAAGAAAAAAACCAGTTATGAGTTGTTCAGAGGAGTTACATCTTTGGACTCCTCCCCTAAGCATACCATACTTTAGTCAGTTTGTGTGTATATGCATAAAAACCTTGTGTATGTTATCATGTATAAGAGAAAATATGCTCCATTTGTTTTTCTGAGACTGACTTACTTCAAGATCAGATAATTATAAGAATATAATTATTATATATAACATATAATTATAAGAATATAATTATTATAATTATACATTCTTATTATCTTTTATAATACACATTACATAAATGGTTATTCATTTTAAATCTACTTTCCTTTTTAAAAGTATGTACTCTCTGGAAGCAGGGTTTTCTGTCTACATTTCCAGACTCCTTCACAGGGCCTGTGGTCAAAGTCACATGATTGAATCAATAAATCAAGAATGAACATGAACTTTAGATCATATGATTGAATCATACGACTGAAGTATTTTATATGCAAATTAAAATGGGATAATAAAACTCATTAAAATGGGTAAAGAAAACCCACAAAATAGGGGGAGGGGGAAGAAGATAAGAAAGAGTAATATAAGGGCAAATTTATTTAAGGTCCATTATATACAAGTATAGATATGTCACAAAGAAATCCCTTTGTACAATGAATATATACTACTGGAAATAAATAAAATTAAAATCATATGGTAAAAACTAGAAGAATATTATCCACTAAACATAAGCTGAGTGTAGGAGCATAATTTTGTAATCCCAGCAGTGTGGAGATAGATGGAGAAGGATCATATTCTCTAGACCATTCGGGCATACATAGTGAATTCAAGGCCAGTCTGACCTACATAGTGAGTCCTTATTTCAAAGGCAACAAAAAACCCTAAGGGTCTGGGGATGTAGCTCAATGATAGAGCACTGCTCTAGAGTAAGCAAGGACTTAGGTTCAATCCGTAGTACCACTAACTAAATAGATAAAATATGTTCATCTATCTATCATGTCATATAAAAAGAATTGAAATTAGGGCTGGGAAGGTGGTTCAGTGGTAGAGTGCTTGCCTTGCGTGCATGAGCCCCTGGGTTCCTCAACCCCACATAAGCAGAAAAAGCCAGAAGTGGCACTGTAGCCCAAGTGGTAGAGCACAAGCATTGAGATGAAGAGCTAAGGGACAGCGCCCAGGCCCAGAGTTCAGGCCCCACAACTAACAAAAAATAAAAAAAGAAAAAAAAAAGAAAATAATTGAAATTCTAGGTTCAAACTGGAAGTGTTTCCTTATATTTTATTACCTAAGAGACAAACAAAATAATGTTAAGAAGCCCTTGCTTTCAATGGAAGAGGTACTTCCGTTTAACTGTGGAGTTAAACATTACCAGAATATGGAGAATGATTTAGATTATTCCTGGTGAACCGTGTCTGCCCCTCTCTTGAGGTCTTATGATGTAATGTGAAGTGTAAAAACACTATAGTCTGTACTGAAAATAAAACAGCAAATTAAGAGAGCCATCTACTGGCAGCTCATTGAAATATATTATTTCATTAGGTTTGTATGTCAAATAGTCTCTCCCATAAATGGTATTGTAAGCAACCTTCTGGGTAAGTTTGATCAGCCAGGACTTCATATGCTATTTTGTATAAGGGAAGGTATCAGTAATATAATCTTCACAATTTCTAATATAAATACTCATGTTTAGGAATTCTTTGAAATTTGGCTAACTTGACTATTACACTGAAAGCAATGATGAGAAGATACATAATATGTATTAAAATGAACATATAGGGTAGACAAAATATAACGAGTGCTTTTTTTTTTTTTTTGTCCGTTGTGGGGCTTGAACTCTGGGCCTTAGCTCTTCAGCTCAAGGCTAGCACTCTACCACTTGAGCCACAGAGCCACTTCTGGTTTTCTGGTCATTCATTGGAGATAAGAGTCTCATAGACTTTCCTGCTCGGGCTGGCTTTGAACCACGATCCTCAGATCTCAGCCTCCTGAGGTGTGAGCCAGCGGCACTCGGCTCCTCCAGTGCTTTTAAAAATACAATTTAATACTTTCTGTAACTGTTACAACAACATTACAAGGTAGGCACTATTCCCATTTTGAATATGAGAAAACCTGAACACAGAAAAGTTAGATATTTTGTCCAAAGTCAAACAGCTACTAATTTTTCCTCTCAGATGAAGAACAAAAGAAAAGCACTATGGTTGCCATTTTTATTCAGAATTGCTTTAAAGATTCTACCCAGGATAATTAGATAATAAGAAATAAAAAGGCCTGGCACCAGTGGCTCATGCCTATAATCCTAACTACTCAGGAGGCTGAGATCTGAGGATTGTGGTTTGAAGCCAACCAGGGCAGGAAAGTTTGTAAGACTCTCATCTCCAATTAGCCACCAGAAAACTGGAAGTGGCACTATTGCTCAAACTGGTAGAGTGCTAGCTGTGAGAGGGGTGGGTAGGGGAAAGAGCTCAGGGACAGTGCCCAGGCCCTGAGTTTAGGCCCTACAACCAAAAAAAAAAAAGGAAGGAAGAAAGAAAGAGAAATGAAAGGTATCTAGGTTGAAAAAGAAAAACTAAAACCATCTATTTATAGGTTAGAAATGAAGCTACGACTCAAGTGGTAGAAAAGGTAAGGGACAGTGCCCAGGCCCTCAGTTTAAGCCAATTACTGACACACACACAGATACACACGCAACTATGCAGTATGTTGCTGGGCAACAGTGGCTCATACCTGTTATTCTGGCTACTCGGAAAGCTGAGACCTAGAAGGTCACTGTTCAAGGCCAGCCTGCAATAAAAGCTTGTGAAACTCTTCTCAACCCATAGCTGGGGGCTGGGATTGTGGCTTAGTGATAAAGTGCTTGCCTAGGATGCATGAATCCCTGGGTTCAATTCCTCAGTACCATACCACATAAACAGACAAACCTGGAAGTGGTGCTGTGGCTCAAGTGTTAGAGAGCCTTGAGCAAAGGAAGCTCAGGGAGAGTGCCCAGACCCTGAGTTCAAGCCCCAGGACTGGCAAAACAAACAAACCAAAAAACCCATAGCTGGGTACAGTAGAGTGCACCTGTCATCCTCAGGTAGAAATGAGGTTGATTGAGAGGATTTCAGTTCTAGGTGAGTCTTGGCAGAAAACTCTGAAAACTCCATTTCAATAGAGGGATGCTGAACTCAGTGGCACATTCCTGTTATCCCAGCAATCATGGGAAGCCTAAGTCAATTGTGGTTCAGGTGTGCACCAAGCAAGAAATGAGACCCTATTTCAAAAATAACAAGCAATAAGTGGGGCTGTGGTCATTGCTCAGTGGCAGATCACTCACCTAGCTAGTACAAGACCCTTTGTTCAAATTCCAGTACTGCTAAATAAACAAAGCAAAATAACAATGATAAATCATCATCATCCAACAAAATCCCAGCCAACCAGCCAAATAAACAAAAAGAAAGCACAGGAACAAAGAAACTGTAGTATGAATGAGAAGAAAGTTTCCAATGACTATGTTCTGAGAACTGGTTACTCTGTGCAAGGTACTGTGCTTAGATCTGAGAGGGACAGAGATATTTAAAACATAGCACCTGCTTTTTAGCAGGTATATTAGGGGATATACACTTTCAAGTAATAACATACTGATCTGGCAATATAATATATTTTTTCCTTTCTGTTTTTCATTTCTGCACAAGCTTTCTTCTCTGATTTTCTTTTTCCTTTTAAATCTTTCCTAATTATGGAAATTATCTGTTCTTCAGTAATAGCACTCATCATCTTGTCTGTTTGACTGAAATGAACAGCTTGTTCAGTTTAAACTTTTGTGTGATTAGAAATTAGCTGTATTGAAAAAAAATCAAAGACAGGTAGAGGAGAGACTATTGCTGAATGTTACAGCTGCAAGAAACTCTAAAAACCAGTCTGTTACATAAATTATGTACTCTTTAAACTCTCTTCCAAGTTCATTTACACAATTGATTATTGAAACTGCCTTAGCAATATGTACATCAAATTTTTAGTATATTTTAAGGCTTCCTTAATAACATCACTAATAAGTAGATTCAAATATATATTTGCCTAATAAAATTATTTGTGAATATCATTTTACCTAATTATGGTTTATCAACATAACCTTTGAATCACTAGTGAAAATGTTCTACATTTAATCATATTGTTTTTGTTCATGAGCATGGAAAGAAGCAGATTGCCTGCCATGATCATAGATTTTAAATATTTACATGCTTGTGTTGCATAATTTAGCACACTGGAGTTGGAAGGCAGTTTGTATGGTAGCTGATGCCATGTCAGTGTTAGAGAATATAAGGTCCCTCTGTGACTTCTATGTGAAGTTATAAAAATAAAATGTATTCTGTTCCTTTTCCTAACTAATTAAAATTTGTTTTGGTATAAATCAACAGAAGGTTAATATTTGTTGAACAGGTAATTTAATTTGGTCTAATGTTCATAGAGATATTTTATAAATCCAATCTTTGTTTTTCAAGTCTTGTTAATGCAAAATTCAAAAATAAAATATATTCACCTTTATTTATTTATTTTTTGGGTCCGGTAATGGGGCCTGAACACTGTACCTCAGATCTTCAGCTCAAGGCTAGTGCTCTACCACTTTGAGCCACAGTGCTACTTCCGGCTTTTTTCTTTTTGCTTATGTGGTGCTGAGGAATCGAACCCAGGGTTCTCATGCATGCAAGGCAAGCGCTCTGCCATTGAGCCACCTTCCCAGCCTCTATATTCACCTTTATACACCAAGTCTTTATGCGCCTATTCATGGTGATTCTTCTAAACAATCAGAAAGACATCTATATCTCAAAATATAGGAACCACAGTATGAAAACAATTATTTTGTTCACTCATCTAATAAATGATCTAGTTAGTATTCTGTCATACTCTGTTTGATGGGTTAAATGATTGGCTCAACATGTGAATAGCAAATGGATAGATTTAGTTACTCTAGTTATCTCCTTAGAATAAAAAATAAATAAAAAATGGACTCATTTTCCTTTTGTGGTAGTAGAGTCTTGTAATTCTAGCATTTGGAAGGCTGGGGAAGGAAGATCACAAGTTCAAGGCCTGCCTGGGCTACATAGTGAGATTTTTACCTAAAAAACAAAACAAGCAGCATGCCCATGGCTCCTACCAGTAACACTAGCTACTTGAGAGACTGAGAATTGGAAGATTTGAGGCCAGCTGGGGCAGAAAAGTTTTTAAGACTCCTTATCAAGCCATAGCTAATTGCAATGGTATGTGTCTATTATCCTAAAACATATGGGAAGCTGAGATGGGGAGGATCAAGATTCTCGGATAGCCCTGGCAGACAAGGAAGGAAGCTGGACAGGGTACTCTACCTATGATCCCAGGATGACAATGTCTTCAGGAAATGAATGATGGCTTCCCTACCTTTCCCAGTTTTCACAAAAAAGACTGTTTCATAAGGTGAAAATTCCCCTTCTCCTCATCCTGGGCTTTGAATTCTGGGCCTGGGTGCTGTCCCTAAGCTCCTTTTGTTCAAGGTTAGCACTCTATCCCACTTGAGCTACAGCATCATTTCCAGCTTTTCTTTTTCTTTTTTCTTTTTTTGGTGATTAGTTCGAAGTAAGAGTCTCTTGGACTTTCCTGCTTGAGCTGACTTTGAACTAAGATCCTCAGATCTCAGCCTCCAGAGCAGCTAGGATTGTAGATGTGAGCCACTCGTGCCTGGCTTAAGGTGAAAGTTTTAACCGAGGGAGAAAGAGAAACATTTTCTGCTCCCCATACTTAAAATGGGAGTTAAGGACTCAAGATGACAAGTGTTATTTGCTGCCTTTATTCTCTCAGAGCTGGGGGAATAGATGCTTGTCAGTAACTCCAAATCCTTAGACAATCATTTTGGGTGGGTAAATTGGGTGGAGTACAACCAAAACCCAGGTGACCTTCAGTTTTACCATTTCCAAGGATAAAACAGATTTAGATTGTCACAACTCCCACCCCAATCTTATAATTTAATATTAAAAGCAAATGTTAGTGGGGAGCTTACATAATTTCTGTTTACTTCTTAATTTAATTTTTGGGCCTGGCCCTTTTGGTATATGCTGAAAATAACAATTTCCTTTTTCCCCCCTGTATCTACCTTGTCTCAAAAAAGAAGCTTCAAATAGGTGGATTAGCTCCGAGGCCAGAGCAGAAAGAATACTCTATCCTAAAAATAAACCAGTGAAAAACTGCTTTTGGCCCAGTATGGCCACAAAATACAACAAAACACCACCTAATCCAAACCTCTAAACACGCAAAACTTGAAAAATGTTTCTGGATAGTTTTTATTCCCGTGTTGTTTCATAGTCAAGCAGCATAGCCTTAAATATTTCTAAGTTCTGTGATTTCCTATGCATTTCAGGAGAAATGTCTGTTAGTTCTGTTCCAACGAAATCTGTGGCACCTAAGAATACTGTAGGATCACATTGAGCAATAATTAGTATTTGTCTTGACAGCTCTTAAAAATGAGGCCTCCTCTTATATAACCGTAACCCCTTCGTGCATCACCTTTATAATAACACTAAAAAAAAAAAAAGAAAAAAAAGTAAGGCCTCCTTGAAAGGAACCTGAATGCGGAAAATGAATGCACAAATGGTTGTTTTCCAATTATCTAGCCTATAGTTCCAACTTTAGGTTTGCTAGGAGTACCCTAACAACAGGATAAGAGAGGATACTTTTTGTTTTGTTTTTAAAATCAAAGCCAGGCTCGGTTAGAGAGCAACAAAGGTGAGGGCGGTGAGGGGGACCGCAGCGCACGCTGGACCTTGTAGTTCCTTCGCCGCAGGCAAGCGTGATTATGTTGCAAGGCATGCTGGTAGTTGAAGTCCAACCCCTAAACAGAAACGTACGGCAGCCGCAATGTCTTATCATAGAGACAAGCCTTAGGTTGTTTACGGATGGATTCTCTCTCGATGCTGGCCGCCTTGCTGACTAGAAAGCTGGAGTAGAACAGGTGGAAAAGACGCTCCGGGCGCAGCGCTTCAGCCGCCGCCGCCCTTCGGGATGCTCCCGTGTCCCGGAAGTGACTGGCGAATGGGTCGACTGCGGAGGCCGTGCCTCCGACTATGGTGGCCCGGCGGGGCCTCGGGCGCGCAGTTCCTGCTGCCACGGCGCCGAGGCCGCAGTACTGCGGGCGGGTGGTGGTTCTGGTGGCCGCCGCCGCCGCCAGCGCCGCAGCGATTCCTGGGTCGGTGACTGCTTTACATTTGTACAGTTCTCCAACGTCTTCTGTTTCGGTGAGGGTTCCGCTCCAGACCCGCGGAGTCGAGGTGGCTGGGAGTGACTGTCTCCTGCCCCGAGTGACGGGGTTTCCCGCGGGCCCTGCCCGCGGTGAAAGGACCCGTGGCCTGCCGTCTGGGGCCTTGAGGGGTCTTTGGACGCGCCCTTCGTCTCCCCTTCACGTGTCATCCATCTGTCTTTGTCGTCTGTCTCCTCCTCGCCCTGTCCTGGGCTGCAAAGACAGCAAACATGTGGGCCAGCGATTCTCTTCTTAACCTGAGGATTTCTTAGGTGCTCCTGGCACCACCCTGGCTGTAGCGTTTAACACCTTCCCTGTGTCAGTCAGCTCGGGTTTTATCATTTAATGCAGACAAGCAAAACCAAACTTAAGCTCAACTCCAGATCTCAATCCCTTTTATTGCAACCTTTTCCCCCTGGGGGGGAAGGGGGGGTGGTCTTTGTTGCCACTTCAGATATACCAATGCCTTTTCATCTGAACATTATTTAGCATGGTTTCCCTCGTGCTCCTAATCTCATCCACACCTCAGAACTTTTGAGGTTAAAAGTCTAGAATCTTAAAGATGATGGCTACATAGACGAGACCCCAGAGGTCCATGAGGCATGACTCTCTGCCTGTTGAGCTTGTATATCTTCAAATAGTTGTACAAGGAAGTTTCAGTTTAATATGTCCATCGATGTGTAATCTGATCGTTGGTTTACATTTTTTTGTATTGATTATTTTCCCACATGGGATTCACTGCTACCCTAGCGTTTAGAGAATGCCTGGCCGTACAGTTACTTAGATGAGGATTTTCTTGTTTTTCATTTACTGACCACATGTCTCAGTGGAGTTTTTGAAATGATGTGTCAGTTGATAGCAGACACAAGGGAGTCATCTTTCCTTTTTGCTTGCTTGTGATTTGTAATTAGGTTATGAATCATTAGAAGTCCCAGAGGTATTGGCAAGGCTTTAAAAAGGTAAAGTCAGTGTATTTTCTGAGTGTGAAAATGATAAAGCTTTTCCTCTAGAGTTTTTGATTAGTCTAATAATCTGAGGCTAGTTCACTTGCTATAAAAAATTGTTGAAGGGCTGGGAAAGTGGCTCAGTGGTAGAGCACTTGCCTTGCATGCATGAGGCCCTGGGTTTGATTCCTCAGCACCACATAAGCAAAAAGAAAAAAGCCGGAAGTGGCACTGTGGCTCAAAGTGGTAGAGCACTAGTCTTGAGCTGAAGAGCTGAGGGACAGTGCCCAAGCCCAGAGTTCAGGCCCCACGACCGGACCCCCCCAAAAAAAATAGTTAAAAATTACAAAGTGAGCAATGCAAGGAATTACATAATTTAGCAAAAAGGTTAAAAGCTGCTTAATGAATGCTTTTCCTGTAAAATGGGATGTGAATTTTGGAAAATATGTTTGTGATGATTTGTAATGAGGTGTTTCTAGATCATTTGATAGCTCTGGTAAACAGCTTTTTGCATTTGCAGACAAATTTTGTCCTTCATTTCTGGGGACTATACAACTCAAGTTTGTGGCTCCCTCACCCCCTGCCTTTTTTTTTTTTTTTTTCCTGCGGGTCCTGGGGCTAGAACTCTGGGCTTGGGTGATGTCTCTGAGCTTCTTTAGCTCAAGGCTAGCTCTCTATCACTGGAGCCATCCAGCTCTCTGTGTGTGTGTGTGTGTGTGTGTGTGTGTGTGTGTGTGTGTGTGTGTGTGTGTGTGTGTGTGTGTGTGTGTGTGTGTGTGTGTGTGTGTGTGTGTGTGTGTGTGTGTGTGTGTGTGTGTTTAAGGAAATGAGTCTTATAAACTTTCTTGCCTGGGTTGGCTAGCTCTCTATCACTGGAGTCATAGCTCCACTTCCAGCTCTGTGTGTGTGTGTGTGTGTGTGTGTGTGGTGTGTGTGTGTGTGTGTGTGTGTGTGTGTGTGTGTGTGTGTGTGTGTGTGTGTGTGTTTAAGGAAATGAGTCTTATAAACTTTCTTGCCTGGGTTGGCGTCTGACTGAGATCCTCAGATTTCAGACTCCTGAGTAGCTAGGATTATAGGTGTGAGCCACTGGCTTTTTTTTTTTTTTTGGTTGGTCACGGGGCTTGAACTCTGAACCTGGGTGCTGTCCCCGAGCTCTTCAGCTCAAGGCTAGCGCTCTACCACTTGAGCCACAGTGCCACTTCTGGTTTTTTGAGACTCTTATTGGAGATAAGAGTCTCACAGGGGCTGGGAAGGTGGCTTGGTGGTAGAGCACTTGCCTTGCATGCCTGAGGCCCTGGGTTCGATTCCTCAGCACCACATAAGCAAAAAGAAAAAAGCCAGAAGTGGCACTGTGGCTCAAGTGGTAGAGTGCTAGCCTTGAGCTGAAGAGCTGAGGGACAGCGCCCAGGCCCAGAGTTCAGGCCCCACGACCGAACCCAAAAAAAAAAAAAAAAAAAAGAGTCTCCCAGACTTCTCCTGCCCGGGCTGGCTTTGAACCATGATCCTCAGATCTCAGCCTCCTGAGTAGAAAGGATTAGAGGCATGAGCCACCTGCACCTGGCTTTTTTTTTTTAATTAAAAAAAATTTTTTTTTGTGCTGGTACTGGGGCTTGAACTTAGGACCTTGTTCTCTCACTTGAATTTTTCACTCAAGGCTGGTGCTCTACCATTTGAGCCATACCTCCACTTCTTTTTCCTATTCTTATACATAGAATTTTTTTTTTGCCAGTCTTGGGGCTTAACTCAGGGTGTTGGCACTGTCCCCAAGCTTCTTTTACTCAAGGCTACACTTGAGCCACCACTACTTCCAGGATTTTCTGTTTATGTGGTACTGAGGAATCAAACCCAGGGCTTCATGCGTGCTAGGCAAGCACTCTACCACTAAGCCACATTCCCAGCTCCTATACTAAAGAATTATTAATAGTAAGATTATATTTATTTATTTTTTTAAATGAGACTGAGTTTCACTATGTAGCTGTCCTGCAATTTGCTCTAAGACCAAATTAGCCTTGAATTTTGATCTTCCTGCCTCAGCCTTCCAAGTGTTGTCCATATCATGTATTTAAGCAATATATCAGTATGTTTCAGTAAAACAAATGTCTTAAAATTTATACTCTGTCAATTTGAAGTTATTCTTAGTGAATCTGAAATGGTTTCATCTGTGTTTACTGTTTGAGGCTAAATGTAGAATATTTCAGATTAATTTACTGAATTAATTTGTGGAATTCTTTGTTAGAAAAATGATAAGAACCTATACCTTATTTGAACTTTCTACATCTTTTTGAGATTTCTAGGTTTCCAACTGATATTTTTTCCTGAGATTTTATTTATTTATTAGAATACTTACTATTTAAATAATGAAAACATTTATCACTAAGAACATCTTATCCTTATCTCTGTACTAGCTGCTTTTAAAGTCTTATTTCTATTAATTATAACAAGCTAGTGAGCTGTTCAATACTATTTATATTTAGTAGGCAGACACTGAAGCTCATAGTGTTTACTTTAATACAGTTCTTTTTTGACTCCAAGTACCACAACTGCAAAGATTGGTTTTATCCATAGTTTATAAATAATATTAACACATACTTGCATAACATGTATTCTGTACCACATGCTTGACTAGTTGTTGAGGACAGAGCTGAGAACAAGAGACAAAAAGAAATCTCTGCTCTTTGTGAAATTTATACTCTAGTGGAATGTTGGATATGTAAAACTTTGTCTTCAAGAACTAAAAAGACTAATGCATATATATTAGATATTTATGTTTTACAACATTAAAATTAAAAAGTGAGATCAAGTAGGGAAGATTTGCTGGGCGCTGGTGGCTCACTCCTGTAATCCTAACTACTGAGGAGGCTGAGATGTGAGAATTGGGAAGACAGTCTAGGCAAGCTTCTTAACTGTGAGACTTTTATCTCCAATTAGCCACCAGAAAACTGGAAATGATGCTGTTGCTCAAAGTGGTAGAGTGCCAGCCTTGAGCAAAAGTGTTTAGGGACAGTGCCTGGGCCCTGAGTTCAAGTCTCATGACTGACCAAAAAGCAAAGCAAAACAAAAGCAAAAGAACAAAACAAAACTAGGGAAGATTCCATAAAGAAGGTAAGATTTAATCTGGAATTTAAATAGAGTAGTAGAAATTGAGAGAAAAATAAAATTGTTAAAGCTGAATTATCCAGGAAAAAGATTAGGGATGGTGGCAAATAATGGACCAGTTTGGTATCTTATAACCACTTTATCTTCATTTTTTCTTACTATAGATAAATTAATAATCTTTGGCACCATGTTCAGTGATTTAGATTTTATTTATTAACTAGCCACTCTTTTAGACCATAGTGATTTAGTAGTGAGTAAATACAGTCTGTATGCTAAGAAATGTGAAGTTACAGCTTTGTTAAATGCTTTTAAGAATGGAAAAGATTCAGATGGGCAAGGTCAGTAAAGAGATTGTTGGATGGATCTAGATGAGAGTTGACATATGAAGAAGAATAAGTGAAGATAGGAGTGGATACATTCCAGAGTTGTTTGGGGATAGAACTGGGCAATGGATGTAAATACATATTCCATTTATATTATATATATGAAATATATTCAATTACTCATATATAATTTAAGTATATATAATATTATATATATATATATAGTTTTTTGGCAATAATGTTCCAAGGTTAATTTCTTAATTTTTCCCTTGTATGTCATTATTTTAGTTTAGTATATTTGAGTAATGGTTTATGTGCAATAAGTTTTTTTTTGTAATGGTTTATGTGCAGTAAGTTTTTTTTTGTATAGTTTTTCCTTGAATGAGGAGGAATCAAGTTCTAGATAAATGCATTTGGAAATGTGTTGGAACTTGTTTTGAAGTTATATGTATATGTATATATATATTAAAACATGGCCTAGCACCCGTGGCTTATGCCTGTAGTCCTAGCTACTCAGGAAGTTGAGATCTGAGAATCATGGTTTGAAGCTAGCAAGAGAAGAAAGTATGAGAGACTTTTTTTTTCTCTTTTAAACCAGCTGTGGGCCTGGGCGCTGTCCCTCAGCTCTTCAGCTCAAGGCTAGCACTCTACCACTTGAGCCACAAAGCGCCACTTCTGGCTTTTTTCTTTTTGCTTATGTGGAGCTGAGGAATCGAACCCAGGGCCTCATGCATGCAAGGCAAGCGCTCTACCACTGAGCCACCTTCCCAGCCCGGTACTTCTGTTTTTGAGAGTGAGAGAGAAAAAGGCCTTATTTAAATGGTTTAGAAGCAATAATAACCAGTAGTAATTAACATGTTCAATGACAAAATCTTGGTTTCTAAATATCATTTCTCACTAAAGTGGACTAAATAAGCAGTCACAACAAAGTCTTTACCAGGACTTCATGGTAAAACACAGTTAACACTTAAGCAGGAGAATGTCTCATCTCTAGTTTACCTGTAAAAAGTGGAGGTATGGGGGCTGGGAAGTTGGCTCAGTGGTAGAGTGCTTGCCTTGCATGCATGAGGCCCTGGGTTCAATTCCTCAGCTCCACATAAGCAGAAAAAGCTGTAAGTGGCGCTGTGGCTCAAGTGGTAGAGTGCTAGCCTTGAGCTGAAGAGCTGAGGGACAGCACCCAGGCCCAGAGTTCAGGCCCATGGGAAAAAAAAAAGTGGAGGTATGGCTCAAGTGGTAAGAGTGTCAACCTGAGCAGAAAAGGCAGAGTGGGAGTTCAAGGCCCTGATTTCAAGCCCCACTACCATCATGAAGAAGAGATAGGAAAAGAGAGAGAGGGACAGAGGGAGGGAAAGAAGGAGAGAGAGAGGAAGGGAGAGAGAGAGACAGAGAGACTGAGAGAAAGACAGAGAGAGGGAGAAGGAAGACAAACACATTTTAAAAGTAATTTGGAAACTATAAAGTATTATTTTGAAGTTTTCTCTAGACTGGCTCTGATGACACTACATAGAATACATAAGAATTTTAGCATTATCAGTTTGATCATAGGAATAGTCAAACCAAGCCAAGTCTTTGAGGGAACTAGGATTAAAGTATAGTGAGTGCACTTACCCTTTGTAGACAAAGGATTTTTTTTTTTTTTTTTGGGTGGGTCATGGGGCTTGAACTCTGGGCCTGGGCACTATCTCCGAGCTCTTCAGCTGAAGGTGAGTGCTCTACCACTTGAGCCACAGTGCTACTTCCTTTTGTTTGTTTTATGGAGACATAGTCTTCAGTTCTCTGAAGGAAACCTTTTTTTAATAAAACACATTCCATTAGTTATACAGATGAGATTTCATTGTTACATTTCCAGATATGTATTTAATATATTCCAATGAATCTCGCCCCTCTTTCACTGTCCCTGAAGGAATACCTTTAAATTGAATCTTCACCAGAGTAACCCTTAAATACACTTCTTTCTTGTTTATATAATCTAAAGATTTTAACTGTTCCTAATTTTATTCTGAAACTCCTATTTACTCTAAATCATAGTTACTAACTTTATTGTGTGTGGTGATATGCAGTTCCACAAAGCAGTAGTATACTACGAGTCTCTCTTACTCAGAGCTGGGGAAAAAATATGATTGCTCACTCCCTTTTTTTTTTTTTTTTTTTTGGGTCCAGTCATGGGGCCTGAACTCTGGGCCTGGGTGCTGTCCCTCAGCTCTTCAGCTCAAGGCTAGCACTCTACCACTTGAGCCACAGCGCCACTTCCGGCTTTTTTTCTTTTTGCTTATGTGGTGCTGAGGAATCGAACCCAGGGCCTCTTGCATGCAAGGCAAGCTCTCTACCACTGAGCCACCTTCCCAGCCCCTGCTCACTCCCTTTTAACAACAAATTCTGTTTGCCAATGTGAAGTTTCAGTCTAAGTTCTGATAATGAAATATATGTATATATGTCTATATTTGCCTGGATGAAGTTGAAGATTTTATTACTTCATTGCTAAGATCATGTTGCCTATGACTTTGAAATTATCTTGAAAGGAGGCTGAGCATTCATTACGAGTCATGAAAGCCAGCAGGTCTGTAGTTAGTTGTATCATTTGTGCAGTTTAGCTTCTTACCTGAATGGAGAAGCACTGATCCTTTGCTCTTCTTCACATTCACCATCCTGGTAACAAGTACTTTGCCTTGAGGATCATCCTTTACCTTCAAGGAAAAAATAGTGCTGATTTTCTTCACAAATGTTCTCTTTCTCCTGACAGAGTTTGTCTTGTAGAGCTGTTAGGAGAAGCCTTAATCTGATTTTTTTTTTTTTTTTTTTTTGGTACTGGAGTTTGAACTTGTTAAGATTTTTTACTACTTAGTTGCATCCCTAGTTGCTAACTTGGAACTTGTGTGTCTATAGCCAGGCTAGCCTCAAACTCTAAATCCTCCTGCCTCAGACTCCCCAATGCTGGGATTATATGTGTGTGCCACCACTTTTGGCTGCATTTACATTGAAATCTTTGACCATCTAGAACTTACAAAGTATGAGGTAGTCATAGAGCTTTATTGTTTAAAACAGATTAGCTTGTTATTCTAGTCCTATTTATTAAAATAGCTATTTTTTCCTAACTGATGTGAGATATTGCTAATCTCAGTGCTCAAATATGCTGGGATTTATTGCTCTACTTTCTAGTATGTTTTATTCGGTGTCATTCTGTGCTAATAAGAATAATAAATTTAAATAGTACTAAAGTTTAATTACTGTAGTTTTATAATGAATTTTAACATGATACCAGGCAATTCTCATTAGGAAATTTTGCTTAATTCTTTATAAAATGTCTCAATTTATAATACTTTACAACATGGTTCAAGGGATCACCTTACAAAATAATCTCTGATTGCTCTAAAGAGTTTTAGAAATAGTCATTTAAATAAAGTTGGCCTTAATCTTTATGAAAGAATGGAATTTTATTTTAGTCATATGAAAAGTGGCCATATGACTTATTAAATAGTACAGTTTTAGCTTTACTTTGACCACAGATGATAATTTTGTTATTCTCAACTCTATATAAATAATGAAAATAAAGTATTCAGATATTTTATGTTTTATATTTGGAGATTTGGAGTTGAAATTCTTCTTCAAAAATTTTGTGTGAGCCGGGCCCTATTGGCTTACAACTGTAATCCTAGCTACTCAGAAGGCTGAGATCTGAGGTTTGCGGTTCAAAGCCAGCCCAAGCAGGAAAGTCCATGAGAATCTTGTTCAAAGCCAGCCCAAGCAGGAAAGTCCATGAGAATCTTATCTCCAGTAAACCACCAGAAAACTGGAAGTGGCGCTGTGGCTCACGTGGTAGAGCACTGGTCTTGAGTTGAAGAGCTGAGGAACAGTGCCCGGGCCCAGAGTTCAAGCTCCATGACCAACTAAAAAAAAAAAATAAATTGTGTGTGTGTGTGTGTGTACGTACTAGTATTGGGGCTTGAACTTCAGGGCCTTGAACCCTTGCTTTGCTTTAGCTCTCAGGTCTGGGGTTTCACCACATGAGTCACATCTCTACTTTCTTCTTCTTCTTCTTTTTTTTTTTTTTTTTAAATTTTGCATTGGTCCTGAGGCTTGAACTCAAGGCCTGTGTGTTGTCCCTGAGTTATTTTGCTCAAGGTTAATGATCTACCGCTCCACTTCTGGCTTTTGGTGCTTAATTGGTGTCTCATGAACTTTTCTGCATGGGCCAGTTTAAATTTTTTGAGGTCATATTAAGCTCAATAATTTCTGTGTTTGTTGCATATCTTACCTTGTTTGTTTATTGTTATTTTGGACTTACTATTTATGATGCATACTTTCCCTTTCAAAACACCTAACTTCTCATTGTCTTTTTTTCTCTCAGTTACTCTAGTATATCTACATTTCTTTATTAATAACAACTATCCAGAGTGTTATTGGTATCTGTTGTTGGGAATTGTCAGAAGCAAAGTCATACTTTCTGATGCAGAAGAAAATATATGCATGTACATTCTCTTGCCTAAAAAATTTGGGTTTAGAAAATTCAAGGTTTATGGGTTTTTTTTTTTTTTTTTTTTTGGTCATGGGTGCTGTTCTTCAGCTCTTCAGCCACATCACCATTTCTGGCTTTTTCTGCTTATGTGGTACTGAGGAATCGAACCCAGGGTCTCATGCATGCAAGGCAAGCACTATACCACCTTCCCAGCCCCGGTTTATGGCTCTTTAAAAATAAACTTTAAATTCTAGGAACATGTATGTATTACAAAACTAAAAGTAAAAATCATAGGCATAGATGAAGGAGAGGAGGTAGAATCCAAAGGGATAAGAAAACAATCAAAACTGTTTGCTGGGGGCTGGGAAGGTGGCTCAGTGGTAGAGCGCTTGCTTTGCATGCCTGAAGCCCTGGGTTCGATTCCTCAGCACCACGTAAGCAAAAAGAAAAAGCCGGAAGTGGCGCTGTGGCTCAAGTGGTAGAGCGCTAGCCTTGAGCTGAAGAGCTCAGGGACAGCGCCCAGGCCCAGAGTTCAAGGCCCCACGACCGGACCCAAAAAAAAAAACCAAAACAAACAAACAAAAAAACTGTTTGCTGGTGGCTTATGCCTGTAATCCTAGCCACTCAGGAGGCTGAGATCTGAGGATCTCAGTTTTAAGCCAGTCCAAGTAGGAAAGTCTATGAGACTCTTATCTCCAGTTAACCACCATAAAACTGGAAGGGGTGCTGTGATTCAAAGTGACGGAGCACTAGCCTTGAGCAAGAAAGCTTAGGGACAGTGCCCAGGCCCTGAGTTCAAACACCAAGACCAACAACAAAACAAAACAAAACAACAACAACAAAACCAATTCAATAAAACAATAGGAGAAAATTTCCCAACTTGTGAGAGTCAGTCATTCAGGTACAAGAAACTTTGAGGACACTCAACAGATAAGATCAGAAAGCAACCAGTACAGACAAATTTAGTAGAACGGAACAGCAAATTTAGTAGAAACTCTTAGATCCAGGAGGGCTTGGAAAGACATATTTTAAGCCTTGGAAGTAATAATTGCTAACTTAGAATATTCAAAACAGCTATCCTACAAAATTAAGGGAAATGATCAATAAAAATTAAAAGAATTCAGAACTACCAAACCAGCAGTCCAGAAGATACTTAAAGGCATCTTACACATAGAAGAGAAAGATAAATACAATCAGCAAAGTACAGGTGAGATAAATCTCACTAGAGCAGGCTGGGAAGTTGGCTTAGTAGTAGAGTGCTTGCCTCACATGCATGAGGTCCTGGGTTCAATTCCTCAGTACCACATAAGCAGAAAAAAGCCAGAAGTGGCACTGTGGCTCAAGTGGTAGGGTGGTAGCCTTGAGTTGAAGAGCTGAGGGACAGTGCCCATGCCCAGAGTTCAGCCCCCAGGGCTGACAAAAAAACAACAACAAAAACTCACTAGAGAAGTTGGAAGCAAATGAGGATTAGAAAAAGAACCAGGAATTGAAAGAAACAAAATGACAATAATAATAATAATATTAACAACTCTAAATGTTAATGGCCTCAATTCTCCAATCAAAAGATACGTATCAGCAGGTTGATAATAGAAAACAAGACCCAGTGTCTTTGTTTATGGAAGACACATTGTATTGAGACAGACAAATACAAGATTAAAGTGAAGATAGGAAAAAAATACCTTCTAAGCAAATGGAACCCAGAAGCAAGCAGAGTAGCTATATTAAGAAGAGACAAACAAAAGTGATATTGAGAAAGGTAACAGTCTGCTAAGTGGAGATAACAATTGTAAATGTTTATATACATACATATACCTAATTTCATAAAACAAACACTACTGCCATGAAAGCACAGATTTTTTTTGTCCTTCATGGAGCTTGAACTCAGCTTGGGTAGTTAATGCTCTACTGCTGAGCCACAGCACCACTGCTGGTTAGTTGGAGGTAAGAGTCTCATAGACTTTCCTGCCTGGTCTGGTTTTGAACCTCAGTCCTCAGATCTCAGCCTCCTGCATAGCTAGGATTACAGGTTGAGCCACTAGTACCTGGCTAGCATAGACTAACATAAATTGTAGTTGTCAGTTAAAAATAATTCTAATTCTTGTGAAATGTTACTACCATTTATCTGTGTTTCATTGATTTATCATTTAGTGATCCATTAAAAAAATACATATATATAGGGACTGGGAAGGTGGCTCAGTGGTAGAGCGCTTGCCTTGAATGCATGAGGCCCTGGGTTCCATTCCTCAGCACCACATAAGCAAAAAGAAAAAAGCCGGAAGTGGCGCTGTGGCTCAAGTGGTAGAGCGCTAGCCTTGAGCTGAAGAGCTGAGGGACAGCGCCCAGGCTCAGAGTTCTGGCCCCACGACCAGACCCCCTCCCCCCCCCAAAAAAAATTACTGTCTAGTATAGCTGACAGGGAAAAAGTAAGTGATGACTATGTAACGTGATGAGCACTATGACAGTGGAAGACAAAGGATCCCGTGAGAGTTAAGAGGAAGGCACCAGTCTTAACTTGATATGTGAAGTTGGGTAACTTTTAACCAGTCTTACTAAAGGTGAGACTTAAGCTGGGTCCTAGGGCTTGTGATAGTAAGATAATTTAACAGTGAGGGTAAGTGGGAAGGCATTTGAGGCAGAGGAAACCACATTTACAAGGGCAAGGAGGTATTAGATAGCATATCAAGTTCAAGAAGCTTTAATATTAGTATTAAAAATGGCTTCAGGACTGGGAATGTGGATTAGTGGTAGAGTTCTGGCCTAGCATGCATGAAGCCCTGGGTACGATTCCTTAGTACCACATAAACAGAAAAAGGTGGAAGTGGTAAAAGAAGCTCAGGGACAGGCCAAGTTAAAGCCCCAGGACTGGCAAAGAATAAACAAAAAATGGCTTCACCGTGTGGCATATGTGAGGGAATATCACTTGAGGAAGCTCAGTAAGTGGCAGAGCTATTTCATGGAGGCCTTAAATATCCTCAAGTACCAGACATGTGCCAATTGTTGAAGGTACAAATAAGAATAAGGCAAAGCCCTTGAGGAATGTGTTTATAGCTCTAATTTTTGTTTATACATCAGCAGTTTACAAATTAATTTTAATCTCCAGCCTACACCTCTCCTTGACTCTAGATCTATATAACTAACTTCCTGTTAAATATATCTACAGTGTGGGCTACATGAAAGTAATTAATTCATTGCCTTTGTTCTCTGCTCTCTTAATTCCTAGAACAATACCTGTTAAAATTTATTAAATGATTACACAAATTAATAATTTTTACTTGTATCTTTCATAGATATCTCAGATGCCATAAGCTTCATATCAAATTTTTGATCTCCCTTTAACCTGCCCCTTTCCTAATGTTCCCTGTTTGTTTCCATGATCGGTACCATCTGTATGGGTTTATATATATATATTTTTGGGACCGGTCATGGGGCCTGAACTCTGGGCCTGGGCGCTGTTCCTCAGCTCTTCAGCTCAAGGCTAGTGCTCTACCACTTGAGCCACAGCACCACTTCCAGTTTTTTTCTTTTTGCTTATGTGGTGCTGAGGAATTGAACCCAGGGCCTCATGCATGCAAGGCAAGTGCTCTACCACTGAGCCACCTTCCCAGCCCCATTGGTGTATTTTTGACATATTCCTTTACCTTCACTATTCATCACCAAGAAAAAACAAACTTTTGGTGGTGTTGGGGATTGAACTGTGCAAATCAAATGCTGTGCCATGACTCTAGCCCTTGTGACATGTTTCCTTATGTATCCATTTCTGTCCATCTCTATTATTTCTGGGTAGACTGCCATTTCTGTCCTAGTGCTGTACAGTAGTAGCAAATACTCACTGTCTACTGTGGTTTTTCAGTCTGTTATTCATACTTTTATTAGAACAATAATAATAAACACAAAGCCTACAAAATCTGTGTCTGATATTCCTATTTGAAATCATCTGCCTTTAGGATAGATAACAAAATTGTTTTTTTTTGTCAGTTATGGGGCTTGAACTCTGAGCTTGGGCACTATCCCTTAGCTCTTCAGCTCAAGGCAAGTGCTCTACCACTTGAGCCACAGTGCCACTTCCTGTTTTCTGGTGGTTAATTTGAGATAAGAGTCTCATGGACTTTCCTGCTTGGGCTGGCTTTGAACTGAAATCCTTAGATCTCAGCCTCTTGAGTAACTAGAATTAGGTCAGCTACTAGCTCTTTTTTTTTTGAATGCCAGTACTGGAGCTTGAATTTATTATGGCTGGTGCTGTACCACTTGAGCCACACTGCCACTTCTGGCTTGTTGCTTGTTAATTGGAAATAAGAGTCAAATGGATTTTTCTGCCTGGGCTAGTTTGAACTTCAAACCTCAGATCTTAGTCTCTTAAGTAGCTAGGATTTTAGGTGTGAATAACTAGCATCCAACCTGATCTGGAGGGTACTGTGTGCTTACATCTTGTGCCACTCTTTTGGACTTTCTGTGCTGTAGACAAGTTAGCTTTCCCCCTGGACACTGTCCTGGGCCTGGGCACTGTCCCTCAGCTCTTCAGCTCAAGGCAAGCGCTCTACCACCTGAATCACTGCACCACTTCTGATTTTCTGAGTGGTTTATTGGAGATAAGAGTCTGATAAACTTTCCTTCCCGGGTTACCTTTGAACCATGATCCTCAGATCTCACTCAGCCTTTTGAGTAGCTAGGGTTACAGGAGTGAGCCACTGGTGCCTGGTGACAAGTCCGACCAAAAATAAAAATAAAAAATTATTAAAAAAAAAAAAAGTGGCGCTGTAGCTCAAGTGGTAGAGCTTTTTAACTTTTTCCAGTAGATTGTTTTTTTCTGCCTTAAAACTACTATATAAATAGTATATATATAAATATATAAATAAATATTTATATAAATATATAAATATATAAGTAGTAGCTTTTGTTATATATTATAAAATAGGATGCCTATTGTTAGAGAAATGTATGTATCAATATTTTTTTTTTTTTTTTTTTTGTCGGTCGTGAGGCTTGAACTCTGGGCCTGGGCGCTATCCCTCAGCTCTTCAGCTCAAGGCGAGCGCTCTACCACTTGAGCTACAGCGCCACTTCCAGTTTTCTGGTGGTTTATTGGAGATAGGAGTCTCACGGTCTTTCCTGCCCGGGCTGGCTTTGAACCGTGATTCTCAGATCTCAGCCTCCTGAGTAGCTAGGATTACAGGCGTGAGCCACCAGCGCCCGGCTTGTATCAATATTTTTGAGGAGATATTTATAACTTTGAAATAGTAATATTCCCTACAGTATTCTTTTCTTGAAAAATAAAGTATTATTTATGAATGATTGCAAATAGGACAAGAATTTTCAGTCATAATTTTTGCTCTTAGGTTATATCACTCCTCAATTTTCCTTTATCATATTATGAAACACTTAAGCTTCATTTATTCTTTTTTGTTTTTAAAGTAAAACAAATTCTGTTGTAAATTTTGTTTTTCAAAAATGCCTCAGCATTGAGATTGGAAGGAAATGTAGGATATGCCATGATTTAAAAATAAAACAAAGCCTCTAAAGTTTATATGGAGGTAATGACTTAATCAATTTAAGTAGAAGTCGCCACTTTGAAAATAGGAAAATAGTGTTTTTTAAATTACTGTCTTTGATTACAAATAAAACAAATCTTACATAGACATACAAGCATCACAGCTGAGCTGTGTTACTTAAAATTATTGTATTTGGTTTTATTGTATTGAAGGTTATTATTTGGTTTTATGTGATAATTGTTTCACATTTGATGTTGAATGTTTTGTTTAGTTAAAGTACAGAATATTACGTAATATTTCTTCTGTAAAGTGAGAGATTGTTTCTGTTATTTCAGATTTTATTTAGTCACACAAGTAACTTTACAGTATGGCATCATGCAATATGTACTAATTACTAATTTTACCCTGATCTTTTTCTTTAAGTCAGTATGGAAGATTAAGTCTACAGTAGAATACAATCAAGTGATGGCTTTTTCTTTAGAATTTGAATATGGAGGCCACAGGAACAGATGAAGTTGACAAGTTAAAAACCAAATTTGTATCTGCTTGGAACAACATGAAATACAGTGAGTATGATTTGTCCATTATCTAAATACAAAGAAGTATTTAAAGATGTATATATTATCTTCCTTAAGTCACCATTACTTTTGAATGAAATACTTTATCATAGACTATTTCTATAAGCAGTGTAGATAAGAATCTTTTAAAGAAAGAGTTGAATATTATTATGAGCATTGCTTAGAAACTACTGAGTAGTATTTTCCCCCTAATTTGATAGAATATATAGATATCATATTATTATTATCATTATTGTTATTACTATAACGAGGTACTGGAGTTTCAACTAAGAGCCTCATGCTTGCTAGGCATCTGCTATCCTACTTGATTCACATATCCCAGTCATTTTGCTTTCATTGTTTTCAGTCTCTCTTTTTGCTGGAGCTAGCCTGGACCGAGATCTTCCTGTTTACCCTTCACTTCTAGCTTGAATGACTGTCCAGTAATTGTCCCCTCTCCCCCAGCATTTTTTGTTAAATTGGTTGAGATAGATTTTTCATGGACTTTTTGTCTGGGCTGGTAATCCTCCCAATCTTAGCCTCCTGAATAGCTAGGACTCCTCCTTTCCTCTCCCCTTCTCCTCCCCCTTCCCCTCCTTCTCCCCCTCCCTTTCCCTTCTCTTCTTTTTTTTCTTTTTGTCAGTCTTGGGGCTTGAACTCGAGGCCTGGGTGTTGTCCCTGAGCTTTTTTTGTTTGTTTGTTTTTTTGGGTCCGGTCATGGGGCCTGAACCCTGGGCCTGGGCGCTGTCCCTCAGCTCTTCAGCTCAAGGCTAGCGCTCTACCACTTGAGCCACAGCGCCACTTCCGGCTTTTTTCTTTTTGCTTATGTGGTGCTGAGGAATCGAACCCAGGGCCTCTGGCATGCAAGGCATGCACTTTACCACTGAGCCACTTCCCAGCCCCCCTGAGCTTTTTTTGTTTAAGGCTAGTGTGACCACTTTGAGTTGCAGCCACTACTTCTGGTTTTCTAGTGGTTAATTGGAAATGGGCTTTCCTGCATGGGCTGGCTTCGAACCTCAATGCTTAGATCTCAGCCTTCTGAGTAGCTAGGATTATAAGCATGAGCCACCAGGCGACCTGGATTTTTTTTTTTTTTTTAACATTCCAAAGCAGATAGAATTTATTCAGGTGATAATAACTGTGTTGTTCATATTCAGTTTTTGGCATCGTCATCTCTCAATCAGGAAGTAAACAAAATTGACTTCTGAACACACCAAATAGAAGTTCAGTATAATAAAGTTCTGACTTTATTATACTCTCAGGTCTTTGTTTTTAGCTAGTTACTCTTGCCAAACAAATCTGATAAGGATTGTTGAAGATGAAGAGGCTCTCAAAGAGAGAGAAGTATTCTGGCAGAATTAGTTTCAGTAGAAAGAAGTTCATATCCATAAAGTAAGAATGATAACAAAATTCAATGAAGTGCTTTATAATGCAAATTCAAGTTTCAACAATGAATATTTGGCTTTTGGTCCACTGGAAGTGATGGTCAGGTAGCTATATAGATGGCTGTCACTTGGAAGTAATACAACATTACATTTTGAATGTAAATTACATTAAATGTACATTGAATGTACATTTAAAGTTTTATTTATTTACTTATTGTTGTTCATGAACTCGGGCTTGGTTCCTTCCTTGAGCTCTTTAGCTCAAGGCCAGCGCTCTACCATTTGAACCACAGCACCATTTCCAGTTTTCTGATGGTTAATTGGAGATAAAAGTCTCATGGACTTTCCTGTCCAGGCTGGCTTTGAACCACAATCCTTAGATCTCAGCCTCCTGAGTAGGTAGGATTACAGGTGTGAGCCTCCAGTGCCTGGCTTAAGTTTTGAATAATTAAGGTTAAGATATATTTCACATACTGTAAAATATTTTTTTCAGAGTATATGATTCAAATTTTAATTTTTTAAAAATTCAGTTTAAACATACATTCTACCACTGGGTGGTAGGCTCACATCAGAATTTTAGTTTGTCAATTTAAAAATATATAGCACACTAGTTTTTAATATATGTACAAAGTAGTAAATATATTAGAAACCATCATCAGTATCTGATGATCAGTTATCCCCAAGCAACTAACTATATTTGTACTAGCACTCAGTCCCTATTCCTCTCTCTGTAGTTCCTGGAAACTACCAATGTACTTTCTGTCTTTAGATTTGACTATGCTAGACAATCTATAAAAATAATACCATCAAAAAAAATAATACCATCTCCTTTTTTTTTTATGTTAGTTGAGGGGCTTGAACTATGGGCCTGGATGCTGTCCTTGAACTCTTCAGCTCAAGGCTACCACTTTGAGCCACAGCGTCAATTCTGGTTTTCTGGTGGTTAATTGGAAATAAGAGTCTCACAGAGTGTTCCTGCCCAGGCTGGCTTTGAACCTCAGTCCTCAGATCTTAGCCACCTGAGTAGCTAGGATTACAGGTATGAGCCACCAGTGCTCAGCTGTCACCTACTTTTTGACCTTTTGTGTCAGGCTTCAGTAATTCAGCATATTATTTTCAAAGTGCATTTGTGTTATAGTGAGTTTTAGTACTTCATTTTTATTTTTTTATTTTTGATATGGTCCTGAGGTTTGAATTCATGGCCTGGCGACTGTACCTGAGCTTTTTTGCTCAAGGCTAGAGTTTTTCCACTTGAACCACCTTCCTTAGTTGAACCAATTTTTCTTCCCTCCCTCCCTTCCTCCCTCCCTTCCTCCTTCCTTTATTTTTGTGCTGGTCCTGGCGCTTGAACTCAGGGCCTGGGTACTGTCCCTTAGCTTATTTGATCAAGGCTAGCACTCTACTACTTGAGCCACAGCTCCACTTCCACTTTTGGGTAGTTAATTGAAAATAAGAGTCTTAGATCTTCTTGCCTGGGCTGGCTATAAATCCTCAGATCTCAGATCTTCAGATCTCAGCCTTCTGAGTAGGTAGTATTATAGATGTGAGCTACAAGTGCCCTGCACATTTTACTTTATTATGTTTGTTTTCATATAAGCAACTCACTAGGTAGTCCAGGCTGGCTTCTAACTCATGCACCTCCTGACTCAGTATTCTTTCTACTATTTGCCACTATAAACCGTGTTACTATTGAGCACTCATGTATGTTTTGTAGTGAACACATAATTTTATATCTAACAGTGGTATTTAATTAATTTGTGCTACTAGTGAGGTTTGAACTCAAGGTCTGGGTGCTATTCCTTAGATATTTCACTCAAGGCTACCACTTGAGCCACAGTTCCACTTCTGGTTTTTTTATAGTGGTTAATTGCAAATAAGAGTCTGGAGTATTGTTTGCCAGTGCTAGTCTTGAACCATGGTTCTCAGATCTCAGCCTCCTGACTGCTAGGATTATAGGTGTGAACCAATGACACCTGGCTTCTAAGTTTAATTCTTTTATTTATTTATTTATTTATTTTTATTTTTGGGTCCAGTCGTGGGGCCTGAACTCTGGGCTTGGGCACTGTCTCTCAGCTCTTCAGCTCAAGGCTAGTGCTCTACCACTTGAGTCACAGTGCCACTTCCGGGTTTTTTCTTTTTTGCTTATGTGGTGCTGAGGAATTGAACCCAGGGCCTCAGGCATGCAAGGCAAGCGCTCTACCACTGAGCCAACTTCTCAGCCCATAAACTTTTTTTTTTTTTTTTTTTTGGGTCTGGCCGTGGGGCCTGAACTCTGGGCCTGAGCGCTGTCCCTCAGCTCTTCAGCTCAAGGCTAGTGCTGTACCACTTGAGCCACAGCGCCACTTCCGGCTTTTTTTTTTTTGTGCTTATGTGGTGCTGAGGAATCGAACCCAGGGCCTCAAGCATGCAAGGCAAGTGCTCTACCACTGAGCCAACTTCCCAGCCCCATTTAACATTCTCTTCTGGAGTGTTTGAGGGGTTGAATTTTGCCAGATCCTTGCCAACACTTGTTACTCATCTTTTTACTAGAGCCATACCAGTGGCTGTGACATGGATTTGTCTATAGATTTCATTTGCCTTTTCCTGATGACTTATGATGATGAATACCTATTTATGACTATACTGGATAGCTCATATCTTCTTTGTAGAAATGTTTATTCAGTTTCTTTTCTCATGTTTAGTTGTCATTTTATAATTAAGTTGTATGAATTGTTTTATATATTCTAGATAAAAATTCCTTAGGGAACATATGATTTGCAAATTTTTTTCCTATTCTTAGCTTGTCTTTTTTTCTTTGGTGACAGTGTCTACTGAAATGCAAAACTTTTTAATTTTGATGAAATCAGTCGATCTGTTTTGTATTTGGCTGGTTGTGCTTTCAATATTATAATAAACTATTGCCTAAATTAAAATTTATACCTGAGTTTCTTTCTGAGGGATTTAAGGTTTTAGCACTTATATTTAGGGTTTGATCCCTTTTGAGTTAATTTTTCATATAGAATGAGATAGAGGTCCAACTTTATTATTATTTTTTTTTTGTGTAGCTATACATAGTTAATCTTTTGACATGTTAACATAGTTCAGCTTCTACATGCCTGTAGAAAAAGAGAAAAGATAATGAGGCCTTATGAGAATTCATTTCTCTTGTGCACCTAACTTCAAGGAGTATTAAAGGAAGTCAGTCTATTAGGAGAGAGTCTTTAGCAGGGTCTATATAGGGAATAGAAAAGTAGGAAGGAGTGACTGTACATACTCCATGGTTTCTATTTAAATTATAAAGCAATGTGTCTTGTGAATTGTGCACCCCTGCAGTGCCTTAGGCTCTGACCTTTCAGATATACAACTCTTCCTTTCTTGAGAAAGGTTTGAAGGGTGTTTGTAGAAGTAGATAGACTATAAACGATAGGGATAAAGGGAGATATTTATGCTTAAAAGTTGTTTCTTTTCATTTGAATTTGTTTTTTAAGTTCTTAGGATTTGCTTTGAAAATATTATGTTTATGAGATAGAAGGTTGCTTCTGTTTTGGGGATTAGAATTATTCCATTATGATACTAATCATACTTCTAAAAGATAGTATATATAAAATTTTAATACATCTAGTACTTGTAAATTGACATTGAAACTCTTTTTCAACTACCTAAAGATAATAATACAAATGCACATCTGTGGCTTGAAATTAAATAAATAGTTCCTTTCCTAGTATTCAGTAGATAAATACCAATTTCAATTTCCTATTGGAGTTGAGCTGAAAAGAATCAGACTCATCAGGTAGGAAAAAGGAAAAATGGCTTAGAAGAGCCAGAAATAGGGCTGGGAAGTTGGCTCAGTGGTAGAGCACTTGCCTTGCATGCATGAGGCCCTGGGTTCAATTCCTCAGCACCACATAAGCAGAAAAAAAAAGGCCGAAGTGGCTCTGTGGCTCAAGTGGTAGAGTGCTAGCCTTGAGCTGAAGAGCTGAGGGACAGTGCCCAGGCCCAGAGTTCAGGCCCCACGACTGGAACCCCCCCCCCCAAAAAAAAAAAAAAAGAAGAGCCAGAAATACTAGGATTTAGACAGAGTGACATTGAGGAGGATGTTTTTATCAGGTGATAGCATATGCCAGTGGCAAAGCCCACTTTGAGTGGAGATGGATAGTGGGATAAGATCATAAAGATAATCTTTATCATATTAGGAAAAGTCCTTTGTATGATTGAGAAGTTCATAATAAATCTGTTAGCAAGCAACAGGAATTTTTTTTGAGCAGAAAAATTAGCTGATCAAGGCTGAGCCACAGGGAGTTTAATTTGGTAGTGTTAAGCAGCATTTATTTGAATGGGGAAGGACTGACCTCACAGCAACTGTTTTAGTGTAATTCCAGTGAAGCATAATGAAGCTGAATTGGTGCATCTGGCTTCTAAATTATCGCCAAATTAATATTAGTATCACTTTTATTTTAAATACATATTTGTATGAAGTACATTATGTAGCAACTACATAAAAATCATGTCTTTAGAAAATCAACATTGTAGCACTGTGTTTTTTGTTTTTTTTTTTTGGGTCTGGTCGTGGGGCCTGAACTCTGGGCCTGGGCGCTGTCCCTCAGCTCTTCAGCTCAAGGCTAGCACTCTACCACTTGAGCCACAGTGCCACTTCTGGCTTTTTTTTTTCTTTTTGCTTATGTGGTGCTGAGTAATCGAACCCAGGGTCTCATGCATGCAAGGCAAGCGCTCTACCACTGAGCCACCTTCCTAGCCGCACTGTGTTTTATATATATAAACCCAGATGGTTTACTGAAGACTAGCCTCAAGTCTGTCAACTTCCAGTTCCAGATACTACATACATCCTTTGGCCTCTGCTTCCCAAGTCCTGGGATTATATTTACCACCATGCCTACCTCTAGAAGATACTACCCTTAGTAGTGAGGGATTTCATATACTTGAAAGTATTCAGCAATGTAGTAAGAAAAACATTAAAAATTAACACCATTGTGAAAAGCCAAAATAGGATGCCACTTTTTAGATGCTTACAATCTAGTAGGAAATAAAAAACACCCCAAAACTAGAAGAATTAAGAGTTTGCAACTAAAGTCAGGGGTTGAGAATTGAAAGGCTGAAAATTTGAGAGGAAGATGTCTGAAGTGTCATGCCTCACATTCAGATAGTCTCATTTGGCCAGAATTCAGAAATTCAGAAATCAAAATAAATTTCTCTTGGAACTTTCAGAGGTCACTCACTTTTGTCAGGAGCTACTATATATATATATATATATATATATATATATATATATATATATATATTCCCCCCCCCTTAAATTAGTCCTATATAAGCCTTCAATAACCTGAGATGGAAGAAATTGATAATAGCTATTGCTTAGATGAAAAGAAGTTAGCATTAGGGAAACAGGAGTAAAGTGTTTTGTTTTGTTTTGTTTTGTTTTTTACTGTATTGTCTTTAAAAATTTTTTTTGGTTGGTCATGGGCTTGAACTCTGGGCCTGGGCCCTATCCCTGCGCTCTTCAGCTCAAGGTGAGCACTCTACCACTTGAGCCATAGCACCATGTCCCGGAGTAAAGTTTTTAACCTTTCAGTTTTGTGCTATCAGAATATTGTGACTTGTCAAAGTAAATTAGAATTAAAAACTTTTTTTTCCTTTATTTTTTTTCTTTCTTATGTTTGAATGAAATGTGGCCTAAAAGACTATTCAAAAGTTGTAGCATAAATCATTCTTTTTAGTTCTTTGTTCAGATTTTTTTTTTTTTTTTTTGTGTGTGTGTGTGTCAGGTGTGGGGCTTGAATTCTGGGCCTGGGTGCTGTCCCTCAGCTTGTCAGCTCAAGGCTAGTGCTCTACTACTTGAGCTACAGAGCTACTTCTGGCTTTTTCTGTTTATGTGGTGCTGAGGAATTGAACCCAGGGCCTCATGAATATGAGGCAAGCACTGTACCACTGAGATACTTTCCCAGCCCTTTGCTTAGATATTTTGCCATTCTTTTAAAAATGCACGTTTAGTATCATAAATTGACAAGTTGAATTAAAATCCCTCTGTACAACTACTTATACATTTATAAGTGATAATTAATGGCTTGGAATTAAATAAAAGTATTTTTAGAAGTGTACTTTTAAATCTTTTAATAATTTTAATAATCTTTTTTGTTTTTGTTTAGGTTGGGTGTTAAAAACAAAGACGTATTTTAGTAGAAATTCCCCTGTATTATTACTTGGTAAATGTTATCATTTTAAATATGAGGGTAAGTGATAAATTTGTAAAACATTTATAATTCTTTTAAATCTAAAAATCTTAAAAATCATTTAAATCTGAAATTTAAACAATGATATATCTTTAACACTGGTATTCTTTTCACTGTACATCTTTGTTCGGTTTTATATGTTTGTGTGAAAGTGTGTGTGTGCATGTAAAATGCATGAGCTTGCGTTTGTAAAGAAAATGAATGTATATGAACATATGTTATTATCAAGGCATTCATTTTGGTTGACTTACTATGAAATACCATTTATCAGTAGTTTTCTAAAACCTTGTAAATGACTTGTAATAATAGCAGCCAATATTTATTTAGTAGTAATGATAGCCAGGAGTAGTCTATGTGGTTTACATGTCTCGACTCATTGAGTTCTTCCACAATCTTGAAGGTTGAGTAGGAAGTTGATATGTAAAAAAGTATGCATAGAGTGGCAAGATGGAAGCAATAGCAATATTAGAGGGCATATGTATGTCTACTTTAGTTCTGATTGGGAGATAATTCTGAAAAGGATCAAACTATAGAGAAGGATTTTGAATCTATGTAGAGTTAGCCCATCCTATGTAAACATGTTTTCATAGGCAGAGAACAGCCAAAGCAGAATGCTTAAGAGTTCATATAAGCTTTGAGGTCAGATATCTGGGTTTGAATTTGACTCTTTGTTTTTGCTGTTTAGTTGTTACTTTTGATCTTCTCAAGTATTAATGATAGCCTATTTCATAGGTATATAGTAATATATCTGGTATAAATAAGCATTCTAATGAAATTTATTATAGAAGGAATTTGTACAACATTATCATTAGAACTTTTTGGTTCTTGACATTACATTGTGTGCGCATGCGTGCGTGCGCGTGCGCGTGCGTGTGTGTGTGTGTGTGTGTGTGTGTGTGTGTGTGTGTGTGTGTGTGTGTGTGTGTATGTGTGTGTGTGTGTGTGTCCCAGTCCTGGGGCTTGAACTCAGGACCTGGGTACTATCCCCTCAGCTTTTTTTGCTCAAGGCTGACACTCTTATCACTTAAGTCACAACTCTATTCTTGGCTTTTTGCTGGTTAATTGGAGATAATTCACACAGATTTTTCTACCTGGATTGGCTTTGAACCATGATCCTTAAACTTAGCCTCCTGCATAGCTAGGATTATAGGTATGACCCACTGGCATCTGGCTATAATAGTTATTGTTACCTAAGGTTATTTAGTAATTATTTTTTCAGAACATTCTGGCTGGCACACTGATTATGCCTAGAAGGAACACATGAAAATAATAACACAATATATTCTTAAGAAATATGCAGGCTTCTGCCACCACTATTCTAGCTACAGAACTCCTAACACTCCTGTAATGTCCTTAATAATAGAGCATGTGGGAGTATCTTCTGTTGTAGAGTTTGGCCCTAAATTCCTTTGGATGATTAGAATATTTTTTTTTTGGACTCATGTGTTAATACTTGTGTTTCTGGAAGGTAGCTGGTCACTAGAAAGTCTAAGCCATAATTTAGAAGCTTGGAACTTTCAGTCCTAATTTCAATCCTCTGCAGGAGAGGAGAGGAACTGGAAATTACGCTAACTGGCTAACTGATTTGCCTGCATTTGAAGCTTTTATAAAAATCTCAAAAGTACAAGGTTTGGTGAACTTCTGGGCTGGTGAACACATCCATCTGCAACTCAACTCCGTGTCTCCGTGGGACATAAGCTCCTGTACTCTGTACACTTCTGGACCTTGTTCTGTATACTGCCATCTGTACCCATTATCATATCCCATTTTCTTCTTTTGTTGTTTTTTGTTTTTTGGTACTGGGGATTGAACTCAGTGCTACATGCTTGCTGGAGAATGCTCTACCATTTGAGGCATTCTCTAGTTCATATTGTGTCTTTTTTCATTTTTCTTTGCCAGAACTAGGTTTTCAACTTGCTTGATTGCTTGGCTTACTTGCTCCATTGGTACTCTACCACTTGAGCCTTGCCTTAAGCCCAGCTTTTTGCTGGTTATTTTGGAGATGGAATCTGATGGACTTTTCTGACCAGGCTGGCTCCAGTATAAAACACATATGGAGATTCATTCCCATTTGATTTTTGTAAAAACCTGATTAGATAGAATAAAACTTACCTTTCCAGTGATGGTGGTTTACTCCTGCAATCGTGGTTATTCAGGAAGCTGAGAATTGAAGATTGAAGTTCAAAGCCAGACTAAGCAAGAAAGTCCAGTTAACCAGCAAAATGCCAGATTGGAGCTGTGGCTCAGTATAAGAGTGCCAGCCTTGAGCAGAAAAGCTAAAGGACAGCACCAGACCCTGATTTCAAGCTCCAAACAAACAAAAACAAAGCAAAAAATGGATTAGGAAGATTGTGATGTAATCCATAATGTAAGACAATAATGGGAGTGTATTAGTATTATTGACATTTTTTGTACTTAGACTACATAATTTATATTTTTATTTTGTAGATGAAAATAAAACATTACTTGCAAGATCAGGATGTGCAATAGAAGATCATGTAATTGCGGGAAATGTAGAAGAATTTCGTAAAGATTTCATTTCTAGAATATGGCTGACCTACAGGGAAGAATTTCCTCAAATAGAGGGCTCAGCCTTGACAACAGATTGTGGTTGGGGCTGTACACTAAGAACTGGCCAAATGCTCTTGGCTCAAGGACTCATACTACACTTTCTTGGTAGAGGTAAATTAAATGTTTTTTGTATTATCATTAGTTTTTAATTTGAACTAGTTTGCATATTGCATAAAACTCCTTGAAGTTAATTTCTTTATTCTTTGATTTAGCAGTAACTAACTTAGCATATTACATTTTTATTGAATTGGGCCATAAATGTCTTTTATGTAAACATTTATGATTTTCCTTTCAAAACCATAGGTTAACTATAGCTGTTATTTTATTTTTAAATCTTTAAAAGTTATTATCTTCAAGTAGTTGTACAGAGGAGTTGGCATTTAACAAAGCTGTTTATGAATATATCTTGATCAGTGTCACCTCTTGCAACCTAGCTGTTATTCTTGTTACTACCATGGATTAGGGTAGTTTGGATTTTTAAGTTTTGTTATTTTTTCCATTTTGGTTGAACTTGTTGAAGTATCTCTGGTTTATTAACTCCTAGACAAGTCAATATCTGTGGCTTTGGAGAGAATATTAGTATTCTTTAAAAATCTTAATAGTTTTATTTTGTTCCTTTTGTTTGCAATGTTTGCCTTAGAAAATAAGACTATAATCAATTATGTGAAGTTTATTTGGCATATTCTTAATAAGGTCATCATGCTTATTAGTCTTTTAAACCATCAAAAACACCATTGGTAATTAACTTGCCTAAGTCTTTATTTTTTCTAATGTAACATTTTTCTCTTAGTTTTTTCTTTTCTTTTTTTTTTTTCTTTTCCTGTTTAGACAAGATCTGGTGTCAAGGTTCGCCTGGAGCTAGCTAGGTAGCCCAGGCTACAAAGTTGTGACCCTCTTGTCTCAGACTCCTGAATGCTAAGAGTACAGGAAAATATCACAGTATCTGTTTCCATTAATCAATTTGTGTGTGTGCGTGTGCGTGTGTGTGTGTGTGTGTGTGTGTGTGTGTGTCTGTTTGTCTGTCTGTCTGTCTGTCTGTCTTAGGGCTTGAACTCAGGGCTTGGGCGCTGTCCCTGAGCTTTATGCTCAAGTCTAGTGTTCTACTGCTTGAGCCACAGTTCTTGCAGACTTTCCTGCCTGAGCTGGCTTTGAACCATGATCTTCAGATCTCAGCCTTTTGTGTAGTTAGGATTATAGGCATGAGCCAGGCATAAGTTACCAGCATCCAGCAAGTCAATGTTTTGAGATATGTTTATTTGTAGGAGGATTTTATTTTACCATTTTAGGCTGTTGTCTCTGGTTATTACTAAATATTATAAAATTTTAGATAATTACTAAATAATATTAGATATTACCAGATTTTAGAACATCTTGAGAATTGCCCCAGAGAAACCTTACACCCATTGGCAGCTATTTTCACTGTCTATTAGCAGCTGTGTCTATGTACTTTCTGTATCTAGACTTTCAGTTTTGATTTAGTAACCCATCTGACTTTATTTTTGTTGGGGCCTGGCCACTGTTCCTGAACTTTTTACTCAAGGCTCTACCACTTAAGCCACAGGTCCACTTCCAGATTTTTGGTAATTTATTGGACTTCCCTGCCCAGGCTGGCTTTGAGCCACAATCCTCAAATCTCAGTTCCTGGGTGGCTAGGATTATAGGTATGAACCAATAATGCTACCTATTTGTTTTAGTTTCACCGTTCAAGTCTGTCTATTTAACCTGTCTGAATACCTTGCTTTGGGATTGCTATAGCTTGGACTTGGCCTGATGCACTGAATATTGAAAATTCAGACTCTGAATCATGGACTTCCCACACTGTGAAAAAATTTACTACATCTTTTGAAGCATCGCTTTCAGGAGAAAGAGAACTCAAAACTCCAACGATTTCTCTGAAGGAAAAAGTTAAGAAATATTCTGATGATCATGAAATTCAAAATGAAATTTACCATAGGAAAATCATTTCCTGGTTTGGTGATTCCCCGTTGGCTCTTTTTGGCTTACATCAACTAGTGGAATATGGAAAGAAATCTGGGAAAAAAGCTGGAGATTGGTATGGACCAGCTGTGGTTGCTCACATTTTAAGGTAAAATTGTTTTAAAATCTTTCATCTTGTGACTGAGTTCTTTAAGCTTAGAGAAATACTATTTAAAAAAATATTTTAATTGTTATCAAGGTGCTGTACAGAGGGATTGCACTTACATAAATCAGGTAGAGTACATTTCTTTTTGGACAGTATCACCCCTTGAAATACAAATTTTTGCAAATTTTGTGCAAACTTCTCTCTCTCTTTCCGTCTCTCATTCTCTCACTCTTTCCCTCTTTTCCTCCCCCTCCCCCGCCCCAAGTCCTGAGGCTTGAATTTAGGGCCTAGGCACTGCCTCCGAGCTTCTTTTGCTCAAGGCTAGCACTCTACCACTTGAGCCACAGCACCTCTTCCAGCTTTTTCTGTTTATGTGGTACTGAGGAATTGAATGCGGGGGTGCATGCATGCTTGGCAAGCGCTCTACCACTAAGCCACATTCCCAGACTACTGTCTTTTGTGTGTGGGTGTGTGGGTGTTAATTGGAGATAAGAGTCTTGCCCTGACTGGCTTTGAATCACTTTCCTCAGATCTCAACCTACTGAGTAGCTAGGATTACAGTATCATCAGCAGGCACCTGGCTTCTATGCAACTTTTAAAGATTTGCTACTAGGAAAGAATAAGACATTGTGATTGGAGTTTCGCTTACTCACTGGCAGTTTTCTTCTTTCCTTATAGGTACAGATAGCCAAGGTTGATTTCTAGCTGGATGTTCATTTGACTATCATATTGAAATGTTCTAAAAACTCTTTTGAACTTGGGGCATGTACAATGTTGTAACTTTATTTTTTTTTGACAATGTAACTTGTAATGTACTGATAGCGTAAAGAAATGTCAAGAGTTAAAAATTGATGTTTTCAACATTTCGTTGTATACATCATTCTTGTGAGTTGTAAATATATGGAAATATTAATATTATAATTATATCAGAATAAAAGTAAAGGATTTTTGACATTCAGAATTATGAGAAAAAACTTGAAAGTCAAATTTCATTGTATTTAAACTTTAAGTGCCATTTATTTGGTTAAGTTTTAAAATTATTTGTTATGTGACCTAATACGATCACATATCATTAGTATCTGATCTAAATATGGTATATTATCAGTTTATTCCATTATAATCATATAAATTTGAAATTACTATAAAGCCTTTTTGCTTATTGATAAGGTTGTTTAATAGATCAGATGTTTACATCTAAAAAGTATTTACCTGATGTTAACAATGATATCAATTTCCATTTAGTATGGCATTTATAAAAGCATAGTTTGTATTTTTCAAGATGTTTCAGGGCTCAGTAATTTTTTTTTGTAAAGTGTTACAGAGTAAATATTTTAGGCTTTAGAATTCTCACAAGTTTTCTGTTGCTAGTTTTTTTTCTTCTTAATCCTTTAATTCTTTTTTGTGTGAATATTTTTATTATCTTTAAGTAGTTGTACAAAGGAATTGTCATTCAACAAAGCAATTTGTGAATACAGTGCATCTTGATCAATGTCATCCTTTTGACATTTCCACCTCCCCTTCCCAGCCCATCCCTTCCATCACTTTTCTTAAATTTTAGGATTTATACTGATTTTTTTTTTTTTTTGCCATTTAACAAAGCAGTTTATGTATACAGTGTATCTTAATCTGTGTCATCCCTTCAGCGTTTTCACCCTCCACCCCACTTTGACCAATCCTTTCCCTTATTTTTCTTAGTTTGTGGTATGGACAATGAATTCTTGACTGTATTTTCCCTCTTTCCCCTTCATTTAATTACCCGTCTTCCCATGCCTCCCTTCTTGCAAGTACCTATTCCTTGTACTTATTTTGTGGGACTTTGACCTAGTCTTTTATAAAAAATTATACTATTTGAGCTCTCCATAGAAACAAAGGTTTCATGGTTTCCCTCATTTGTGATAGCTAGACTGTGCCTGTAAACCTATAAGAAAACACACTGGGTAACTGGGTGCCGGTGGCTCACACCTGTAATCCTAGCTACTCAGGAGGCTGAGATCTGAGGATCATGATTTGAAGTCAACACAGGCAGGAAAGTTTGTGAGCTCTTATTTCCAATAAACCATTAGAAAACCAGAAGTGGCGCTAAGGCTTGAGAGTGTTTGCCTTGAGCTGAAGAGCGCAAGAATAGTGCCCAGGCCCATAGTTAAGCCCTACAACCAACAACAAAAAAAAGAAAACACACTGGGTAATATGTAGGCCATTACAGATGAAGTAATTCTTTAATTCTTTAAAACTATTCAGAGCCATTCTTAGCTTTCAGATATACAAAAACAGGCCACAGGTTGTATTTGGCCTATGGGCTACAGTTGCCCATCCCTCTCCTATCTGAATACATAGAAACATACATAATAGAGGGTTTTGTTTTTGTTTTTGTTTTTATTTTTGTCAGTTGTGGTGCTTAAACTCAGGGGTGGGTGCTGCCCCTGAGCTTTTTTGCTCAAGGCTAGTGTTCTACCACTTTGAGCCACAGCTCCATTTGTGGTTTTTGAGTGGTTAATTGGAGATGAGTATCTCATGGGGACAGTTCTGCCTTGGCTGACTTTGAACAGTGATCCTCAGATTTCAGCCTCCTAAGTAGCTAGGATTACTGGTGTGAGCCACCAGTGCTGGCTTCAGAGTTTTTTTCTTTTGCTCGTCATGGGGCCTGTACTCGGTCTGAGCGCTGTCCCTCAGCTCTTCAGCTCAAGGCTAGCGTTCTACCACTGGAGCCACAGTGCCACTTCCGGCTTTTTCTGTTTATGTGGTGCTGAGGAATCGAACCCAGGGCCTCATGCTTGCAAGGCAAGTACTCTACCGCTGAGCTACCTTCCCAGCCCCATTCAGAGTTTTTTTGAATGAAGTAAAAATCATCAGGCTGTTGTTGGAAGAAAAGAAAACATTTTAATTTTTTCTATTGGATAAGTACAATAGCCAGTGATGTAGGTTAATGAGAAGCAAATCTTAAAGCATATTGAAATACCACTGTTGAAAAGCATTCACCATAGTCAGGAAAATGGTTATGGGAAATTCTTTTGGGAGGGTAGATGGTACAGCTTCACACTCAAAACTTTTTTTTTTTTTTTTTGCCAGTCCTGGGGCTTGAACCCAGAGCCTGGGCACTGTCCCTGAGCTTCTACCACTTGAGCCACAGCACCACTTCCAGATTTTTCTGTTTATGTGGTAGTGAAGAATTGAACCCAGAGATTCATTCCCAGCCCTGAAACTTTTGAAAGCATATTTTATAACTTACATTGTGTTCTTCCAGACAGTTACTGTAATATTCACCTTTGAAAATTTAACTTGATTTTAAGGGCTATACATGGTAGTGTACTTTGTAATCTTAGCCACTTGGGAAGCTCAGGCAGAAGTAATGTGCTACTAGGGTAGCACAGGCAAAATCAGCATGAGACATTATTTGAAAAACAAACTAAAAGCAAAAGGACTGGGACAAAGCTCAAGTGGTACAGTGTTTGCCTAGAAAGTGGGAGACCCTGAGTTTAATTCTCAGTACTGCAAAAAGCAAAGCAAAACAAAAGAACAAACATGATTTCTGATATCATTTGGATAGATTTTTGACAGCAGATACATAAGTTAAATAGGACAGCCAGATAAACGATACCCTTTCCCCCTCTTAAAACTAAATCTTTAGTTACCAACATATAATGTTTATTTTTTTTCTTAGAAAAGCAGTTGAAGAAGCAAAACACCCTGATTTACAAGGAATAACTATTTATGTTGCACAAGACTGTACAGGTAAAGAATGTATCTAATTCAAATTTTTATCTGTATAATTTATTTGATCATATATAATTTTATTATAAATAATTATAAATTATTATAAAGTGAGAGACCATGGTATATACATTTTGTCAGTCATAGGGCTTGAACTCAGGATCAGGTCAGCTTTTTTGCTCAAGGCTAGTATTTTACCACTTTGAACCACAGTGTCACTTTCAGTTTTCTGGTGGTTAATTGGGGATGAGAGTCTCAAGGACTTTCTTACCTAGACTGGCTTTGAATGTGATCCTCAGATCTCAGCCTCCTCAGTAGCTAGAATAGCAAGTGTGAGTCACCAACTTTTTTGTTCCTGCATAGCATTATTCCTATACATGATAGGCACTAAATAGGTTTATTTGTTTGTTTAGATAGGATCATGCTGCATAGTCCAGGCTAGCCTCAAATGCTGCACCTTAAGTGGGAGGATTACAGGCATGTGCCACCATGCCTAATTTTTCGAAAAAAAGTTTTAGTTTATTTTTATTAGATAGTTTTACAAAAGGGTTTCAATTCCAGAAGTCAGGCTATGAATATATCTTGATCAATGTCACTCTTTCCATCATTTTCCCCATATTTCCCCATTCCAACCCTACTCTCAAATTATATAGTTCAGTTTTTACATAGTGTGTGTTGAATTAATAACTGCATTTTTTTGTGCTTCCTTCCTCTCATTTGTGTACCTTCTTGTTGCTCTCCCTCTCACCAGAACATGTTTCAGCTTCCTGGTATTCATTTTGTTAAGTGGTATTTGTTAGTTATTCAAAGAATTTACACCTTTGGATTCCTCCCCTATGTATAATTTTTGTTAATTTGTGTCTGTATGCATATAACCCTATATGTTATTGTTTGTTTGCGTTTTAGATCTTGCCTCAACATATGAGAGAAATAATGCCGGTTGTCTCTCTGAGCATGACTTATTTCACTTAGAATAATTTTTTCTTGGTCTATCCATTTTTCTGCAAATGACATAATATTTTTCTTTCTAATGGATGAATAAAATTCCATCATATATATACACCACATTTTCTTGATCACTAATCTGTTGTAGGGCATATAGGTTATTTCCATCTCTTGGCTGTCATGAATAGTGCAGCAAGGAATATGGATGTACAAGTGTCTTTACCACATCCTGACCTGTAATGTTCTGAATTACCATGTCCAAGAGTCACCATGTCTTGTTTCAATGTTTTTATTGAATATATCCAATGAATTATTAAATAGAATATTAAAAGCCACTTCTTCAAGGAAATTCCAGCATTTAAAGTCTTTCCCCCACTCCTTTTTTTATCCTCTTCAGACAGGGTCTTAAAAAAAAGTAATAATAATAATAAAAGGAAGACTGAGTCTCACTGTGTAGACCAAGCTGGCCTAGGATTTGTAATCCTTCTGCTTTAACCTCCCAAGTGCTGGGATTATAGGTGTTAGTGAGCTTTTATCTCTTTTTATCCCTTCTCTCATTTGGATGAGGCGGGGGATTGTGAGTTCAAGGCTAGATTGATCTGATAAGGAGGATGGGGTAGATGGAGGAAGGAGGAAGGATGAAGAAGGAAGAAGAAATAGACAGGAAAATTTAGCATGGATGTATTCTTGGACATCATGGGTGTCACTCATGGTGGCATGGTCCTATCTCATTGGTAGATGTTGAGTTTTAGAATTGTATGTGTTTCTCACCAGTGCTTCAGCAAACAATTCAATAACCACATACCTTGTCCAGAGTTTTGTGTTATTTTTGGTTGAAATAGAGAACTTAATTTCCTAAGAAAGCAAAGTAAGTCACCGTATGCTCTTAAGTTTATTTTTTACAGAAAACTTCTTAAGAGGAAAAAGAAATTAATGTTTTGCAAAAGTTCATTGTATTTAAATTACATTTAATAAGAATGTATCTACCATTGTAACCAACTAGTAGTTGTAGTGTAGAAAGAATGATTATGAAATTCATTTTTGTGTGGCACTTTATTAATATCCTGTTAAAGAAAGACTGACAATCATAATTATAGCCATATGAAAATTAAAGTTGTAAATTTTCAGATGAGTATGTAAGTATGTTTGTTTTTTAGCTAATAGGCCTTACAAGTAAAATTTGCTATGTTAAGACTTTTAATTAAGGCTGTGGATGTGCTGAAACAACTAATTATTAAATAATTTTTTGTGCTTTATTGATATCAGTCAGTTTTGGTCTTAATTATTACATATAATTGCTTAATTAAACAAGGAGTACAAAGTGGTTTATTTAATTTGAAGTTATTCTTAAAATTATTAGCATTCATATTTAAGAGTGCTAAGTAGAGTATTTATATTATTGGAGTTTTATTAGACTCTGGGATTTGGAATTACTTGAAGCTAGAGTCTATCAGTATTTTATGCCCTCATTAATGTTTTTAAAGGCTTAATTTTCTATGTATTTTTTTCTTTCTGTTGTGTATTCTCTTCTTTTGTAATTACATATGAATTTCATTACTTAACACCATGCACTATACACTAGGACTTGGATTGCATCTCTGGTCTTGCTTGCATTGGTATGAGATAACTCATGTTTTTCTGTTACTCTTCACTTAGTTTTACATACAAACCCTTTAAATTCAGTGTGTGTAAAACTAAGTTGTCGGAGCCGGGAAGTTGGCTCAGTGGTAGAGTACTTGCCTTGCATGCATGAGGCCCTGGGTTCGAGTCCTCAGCACCACATAAGCAGAAAAAAGCCAGAAGTAGTGCTGTGGTTCAAGTGGTAGGGCACTAGCCTTGAGCTGAAGAGCTGAGGGACAGCGCCCAGGCCCAGAGTTCAGCCCCCATAGCTGGCAACCCCCCCCAAAACAAAACAAAACAAAACAAAACAAAACTAAGTTGTCAACTTCCTCTTACACTAATTTAATCTTACCTTTAATTTCTGTTTTCTCTTGACTAGTAGTATCATGTCCACATGTATACTCAGGGTAGAACCTATCATTTTTGACTGTTTTTTTATCATCATTAATGTCTAATCAATTATACTTTTAAAGTGTTTCCGAAGTCTATTCTCTGTTTTCATTAATTTAGGTCCTGTCTTTTCTGTACTGTAGACCTTAACTTTATTTTCCTATCTGCCTCCCTTTTTGCATCTATCTAAAAAGACAGTAATCATATATGCTAAAAACTTGTGATTTTTCTATTAACTTTAAGCCTTTATTATTATTTTAACATACAAGGTAAAGAAGTCCTGTGCAATTTGTCCCAAACTACAGTTCTAGCTTCATTCATCTTTTAACACTGTCTTCCATACCCAATGGTCTGAAGTACTATAAATCTTCTTGCTATTTCTTTTTTTCCCATATTCCCATTTTTCTCATATTTCCCCATATCTTTTTATATGTTGTCTATATTTGGAATACCTCTTATCAGAATGCCTCTTGTTAACTTACTTTTTCTTTAAGACCACAGTCAAAAATTATGTCTTTCCCAACTCACATCAGGTAGAATTAGTCTGTTTTTCCCCTCTGCTTTCCATGACGTGTGTGTGTGTGTGTGTGTGTGTGTGTGTGTGTGTGTGTGTGTGTGTGTGTGTGTGTGTGTGTGTGTGTGTGTGTGTGTGTGTGTGTGTGTGTGTGTGTGTGTGTGTGTGTGTGTGTGTGTGTGTGTGTGTGTGTGTGTGTGTGTGGTAGCAGAAGTAGAGGAAAGATATCAGAATCATTTGGTTGAAAATCATTACTGGGGGCAGGGAAGGTGGCTCAGTGGTAGAGTGCTTGCCTTGCATGCATGAGGCCCTGGGTTCCATTCCTCTGCACCCATAAGCAGAAAAATCTGGACGTGACACCGTGGCTCAAGTGGTAGAGCACTTTCCTTGAGCTGGAAAGCTGAGGTATAGTGCCCAGGCCCAGAGTTAAGGCCCCATGACAGACCAAAAAAAGAAAAAGAAAATCATTGCTGGGATTAATGGAGGTGGAGGAAAAATACAACAATAATTGAGCTTAATCACATAAAACAAGTACCTAAATGAATAGCAGCCTATCAACACATGTGTATTGAATGAAGGTGAAGACTAAGAGACATTTGATCAGGCCGAACTGTTGTGGCTTTTTTGTAGCTTTGGATTAGATAAATGCTGAGAGACAGAGAAACTAGTAAACAGAAGAATTTGATACCTTATTCTAAATTTGGAAGGAACTGGAAGAAAAGTTGCAGATTTTTGTCAGTCACTTTGAGGAAGAACAGAGTTTGGTTATACTGAGAAAGAGTGTAAGTTTCAGATAACATTATTTTGAAAAAAAGTTTTAGTCTATATTTGTTTCTACCAAACCTCCTTATTTTCTCTTAAATTATTCCACTTAGGCATATCTCCACAACTGTACTAAATTGCTCATACCAATAATTTCATCTTGCCAAGCCTGGCGGTCACTTTTTAACTTTCACATTACATTATCTGTTATAAGCATTTGTCACAATTGATGACTTCTTCCTTCCCCTTATAACTTTTTTGTCAAGGGCCTGAACTCTGGGCCTGGGCGCTGTCCCTCAGTTCTTCAGCTCAAGGCTAGCGCTCTACCATTTGAGCCACAGGGCCACTTCCGGCTTTTTTTTCTGCTTATGTGGTGTTGAGGAATTGAACCCAGGGCCTCATGCATGCAAGGCACGCGCTCTACCACTGAGCCACCTTCCCAGTCCCCACTTATAACTTTTTGTTTATTTGATATCCAGAACACTGCTCTTCAGACTTTCCTTTTACTTCCTTGTCTATTCCTTTATGTCCTTCTTTATTGTTTTTTTAAACTCATTTCCTGATCTAGAAACATGCTTTAGTGTTCGTTCAGCTTTTGGGTTCAGGATTTCCTGTCTTTTTTCTGTCTACGTTGATTTGAATTCAAACAGTATCGTGATTTTACAGTACCATCTGTATGCTGGCAGCTTCCAAGTTTATAGGTCCATCCTTGTTCCTTTCTCAAACTCCAGTTTTTTTATCTGCCTACTCAACCCCTCTATTTTCGTGCCTAACAGGTGTCTAAAACTGATGGTCTCTAAAAGGGGATTCTCAGTCCCCTCCCCCATTCATCTAAATCTTTGTTAATGACACTCTTAGAATCTGTTTATATCAAAATATTGTAAATACAGCCCCCATTTAGCAAGCTGAAGGCTCTGAATTAAAATCCTAGTAACTGCCATACACACCGCAAAAAAAAGTCTTTCAAGTCATCTGATACTATTTTTTTTTCCTCTAACATGTTAGTACTTAATAGCAAGTACTATTTTTTTTTTCTGTTTCTTGACCTTGAACTCTGGGCCTGGGAGCTGTCCCTAAGCTCCTTTTGCTCAAGGCTGGCACTCTGCAGCACCACTTTCAGCTTTTTCTGTGATGGGCAGCTTTGAACCATGATCCTCAGATCTCAGACTTCTGAGTAGCTAGGATTGCAGGTATCGCAGACCTAATTTTATCTTCAGTATATATAAAATTCCTTTCTCCACATGGCCATTCATTGACCCTTCCCTATTTTCAGTTTCTGTTTTTGTTCAAACTGTCATTATCCCTTTCTGGATAACTAGAGAGACTTGCCATTCCTGGGGTTTGAACTCAGGGCCTGGGTACTGTCCCTGAGCCTCTTTGTGCTCAAGGCCAGCACTCTCCTACCACTTGAGCCACAGTGCCACTTCTGGTTTTGGGTGGTTAATTGGAGATGGTGGCTCATGCTTGTAATCCTACCTATTCAGGAGGCTGAGATCTGAGGATCACCGTTCAAAGCCAAACTACCAGGAAACTGGAAGTGGTGTTGTGGCTCAAGTGGTAGAGTGCTAGCCTTGAACTGAAGAGCTCAGCAACAGAGCCCAGGCACAGAGTTAAAGGCCCACGACCAACTCCCACCTCCCCACCCCCTAAAAAAAAAAAAGTGTCTCACAGGGACTTTTCTGCCAGGGATTGGCTTCAAGCTGCAGTCCTTAGATTTCAGCCTCCACAGTAGCTAGGATTATAGGTATGAGCCACTGGCCCCCACCTACATTTTACTTTTCATTGTCTGTTTTCCCTTACTAGAGCATATGCTCAATTAGAATAGGTTTTTTTTTTTTTTTTCTGTTTTTCTTACTGCTGAACCTCCACTGAACCTCCACTGATGTGAATATATAAATGAGGCAGGTATTTTTATGTATAGTATGATGTGAATAAGTAAATGAGGCAGTATTTTTAGTTTGATATTGATGCCAGAGATAAGATGACTGGCTGCCAGTGTTAGGGAGTAGAATTGGGATAAAAACAAAGGTGAAAATCACTTTTTATAATACTGATCTATATTCATTATTGTTTTCTCAGTTTACAGTTGTGATGTAATTGATAAACAGAGTGCTTCAATGACTTCTGGTAATGCTGATGACAAAGCTGTTATTATTTTAGTTCCTGTAAGACTTGGTGGAGAAAGAACCAACACAGACTACCTGGAGTTCATGAAGGTATAAGAAAGTGCTTTCTTTCTTTCTTTCTTTCTTTTTTTTTTTTTTAATACAGTACTGGCTAATATGAAAAGAAGATTTGTAATGTTTTCATGACTTTAGGTATTCATTGGGAAGTTTGACATTAGAGATTTTAATCACTACTGGAAGATTAAGTTGGTGTGTATGTGTCTATGTGTAGTGTTCTCTGAAACAATGAAAAGCCTCTGAATCTTTGTAGCTAATCAGTGAGACACAGATACAACAATATTCAAAATATATAATATGGCTATAATTCTGTTACCCTTTTCTGATTTTCAAAAATATTTATTTTAGTTTGTTCCTTTTTTTTTTCTTTTTCAGTATAGGGGTTTGAACTTAAAACCTATGTTTGCTCAGCAGACACAGTATCACTTGAGCCATGTCCCTGACCCTTTTGCTTTAGTTGTTTTTCAAATAGAGTTTTGCTTTTATGTCCAGGCTAGCTTGGACCATGATCTTTCTATTTATCCTTCGTGTTTAGCTGGGATGAGACTTGTGTGCTACCACATGTAGCTTTTTATTGGTGAGATGGGGTCTTTTTGTCGAGGCTGGTCTTAAATTGTGATCTTCTCAATTTCTGACTCAAGTAGTTAGGATAATAGGTGTGAGTCACTATACCTGGCTTAGGTATTATTTTCTTTTTTCTTTCCTTCTACCCTCCTTCTTTCCCTCCCTCCCTCCTTCCCTCTTGCCCTTCTCCTTCATCCTGTCCTGTCCGCCCTCCTTCCCTCCCTCACTGCCTCTGTGTGTGTGTGTGTGTGTGTGTTTGTGTCTGTGTCTGTGTTGTGGGTATTCTGGTCTTGAGGCTTGAACTCAGGGCCTGGAATCTGTGCCCTATCTTTTTCTTCCACGTCTAGCTTTTTGGTGGCTAATTGGAAATAAGAGTCTTATGGACTTTCCTGCCCAGACGGCCTTTGAACCACTATCCTCATATCCCAACCTCCTGAGTAGCTAGGATTACAGGTCTGGACCACTAGGATTTTATTTTATTTTTAATAAAATAGAAAAAAAATAGGTTAAGTGATACTCTCAGGCTCAGATAACAAACTGATAGCAGAATCATTGATTGTTTCTCAAGTTTTTGAAGATTTTTCCTCAGTGTTTACTAATTTGGTTCATACAGTGATCTACTAAAATGAGAGAACAGTGACTTTTAAGACATTTTAGAATTTCAATTATCAGGTAAAAATATCTGAAATAGTTGAGTAACATAGTTTACATGGTAAGTGCTATGCTTGGCCAGAGGAGCTGGTCAAGAGCCAAAGCAAAGAGAAATTCACGTATTGATGGACGTGAGCATAATTGAAATACATTATATGTATGTATATGTATATATGAAAATAACTCAATGAAACCCAGTAAAAGCTGTAAAATAAAGAGGAAATAGGAGATAAAGATTAACAAGGGATGAATTTGATCCAAATATATGTATGTAAGAAAACAGCAATGAAACTCTTGTAAAATTAATGTATGCTAATACAATTTCAAATAATAGGAAAGGAAGAGAAAAGAAGAAATATTCATTTTGAGTAAAAAGGTCTAAAAACAAAGTAGTCTTTAAAAAAATAAGCATCGGGGCTGGGAAGGTGGCTCAGTGGTAGAGCGCTTGCCTTGCATGCCTGAGGCCCTGGGTTCGATTCCTTAGCACCACATAAGCAAAAAGAAAAAAGCCGGAAGTGGTGCTGTGGCTCAAGTGGTAGAGCGCTAGCCTTGAGCTGAAGAGCTGAGGGACAGCGTCCAGGCCCAGAGTTCAGGCCCCACAACCGGACCAAAAAAAAAAAAAAGTAAGCATCTCTTCTTCCTTTTCTGTACTGTCTCTTCTTCCTCTCTTCCTTTCTGCTCCTTTTTTTTTTTTTGGTATGGTCAGCAGTTGTATATTTTCCTGCCAAACCAATGTGCATTAATAGTCTAAAATTCACTGTTCAGTTTGATCTTTCATACTCATTACTCAAGGTAATTCCACAGTATTTCAGAGATGGTACCACCCTGGCATCCTTCCACATTCTATGAGGAGAAAGAAATTTGGTGTGTGTTTTATCACCCCTTACAATGAGAGGTTTATATATTTATTCTTATTTTTGTAAAGACCTGGAATGAAGAATATCCAATATATTCTTCTACTTCAGCAAGACAAATTAAGACTTCCCTTTTTGACTGATTACTGTAGTCTTATTTATTGCTTTATGGGTGCAGCTCAATAAATTTTCACCCTTAGATAACTGTGAAGAAGCTCTCTTAGGAACAGAAAAGTGATTCTTGTTTCCAGAGACATGGCTTTTATATGTAATGGCATTTTGGCTCCTAATCTTTTAAGTGGTCATTGCTAAATCTGCTCTAGTCTGGTGAAAACAAAATATAGATGTCAGGAACAGATGCTTTCTTCCATTACTTGGAACTGGTTCTTTTTTTAGAGAAGACTCAGTGATGATTCTTGCTATAATTTTTTTCTTTCTTTTTTCAGCTTTGATAGGCTTAGAGCTTTCACTTCCTCACAGGTCCCTGGGCACAAACATCTGATCAGATTGCCTCCATTGTAAGGATTTTTATTTAAGAGGAAAGCAATAGAATCTTTAATGCCAAATATTCTATTACTGTTAAATACTTGTGTTTTTTGTGAAATTTTATCTTTAATAATTTTTAGCTAGTTCAAGTTAGTTATGATTTTAATCTAATATGGCTATTTTGTTTCACTCTTTTTCAGTTGCAGCTCTCCTTTTAAAAAAAATTCTGATATTTTTACAAGGCTAAATATGTACAACGTAATTCTTTTTTTTTTTTTTTTTTTGGGTCTGGCCATGGGGCCTGAACTCTGGGCCTGGGCGCTGTCCCTCAGCTCTTCAGCTCAAGGCTAGCGCTATACCACTTGAACCACAGCGCCACTTCCAGCTTTTTTTCTTTTTGCTTATGTGGTGCTGAGGAATCGAACCCAGGGCCTCAGGCATGCAAAGCAAGGGCTCTACCACTGAGCCACCTTCCCAGCCCCCAACATCATTCTTTAAAGGGTAATTTGATCTGTTTTGTACTGCTGTAACAGAATACCTAAGGGTTTAGTAGAGCACATGCCTAGCAAGCACATGGTCCTGAGTCCAAATCATAATACTACCTAAGTAAATAAATAGACAGCAGAATACCTGAGACTGGGTGGTTTATACAGAGCAGGAATTTATTCTCTTGTAGATCTTGAAAGGCTGGAGAGTTTGGAATCAAGGCACTAGCCTTTAATAGGGCCTTTCTTGCTGTGTTTTCATTTAGCAGAAGAGCAGGACAGAATGAATACTCCTTCTAGTCCTTCTTACAGTCACATCAATCCATTCATGAGGATATTAACCATTATGATTAAAACACCTTTAAACATTTTTGTCTTTCAGCACTTGCATTGGGGATTAAGGTCTAGGATATGAATTTTGGAGGGGACAAAATATTCAAATAACTCAATTAAATATGTATAATGAAGGACTTAAGGGATGAATATTCTGTTTACAAAATAGAATATTTTATGGCTATTAAAGCTATTTAAATTAAATTATAATGTGGTAATATTCCAATAAGCCATTGTAATTTGAAAATATTCTAAGTTGAGAATGTGATTAATGCTTCTAACCTACCAAAAGTCAAAAATATGGTTTCAAATGAATATATAACAGCTTTTTTACCATTGTAATGGAAAAATTTTGAGTTGAACCTTTTTATGTCAGGAACTATGTGTGTTCTTCATTTTGTAGTCCATAGATTGTAGTACATCCTCTCATTTAAGAGAAGGGAACTTTATAACCATTTAATGCTTTTGGAGTTTTTATCATTAGTAGTATTTTATAATGTGAAAATTAATGCAAGAACTATTGATAAGACATTAATTGATTCTTCTGAAGTTTTTAATTGACTACTAAGCATATTTTCTAAAAGTTAGATTATTTGGCTCAACTGTGTTTAGAATATTTAGTAGTATAAAGCTGATTGATTGATTGATTGATTTTGCTGGTCGTGGGGCTTGAATGTGGGCCTGGGTGCTGTCCCTCAGCTCTTCAGTTCAAGGCTAGAACTCTACCACTTGAGCCACAGAGCCATTTCCCGCCTTTTCTGTTTATGTGGTGCTGAAGAATTGCCTCATGCATGTGAGGCAAGCACTGTACCACTGAGCTACCTTTCCAGCCTGTATGCTGATTTATTGAAATATTCTTGATTTTTTAATTAGCCAGCCTGGGCAACAAAGTCCATGAGACTCATTTTTTAAAATTTAATTTTATTGTTAAGGTGATGTACAGAGGGGTTACAGTTACATATGTAAGGTAGTGAGTACATTTCTTTTTTTTTTTTTTTATTGTTACACCCTCCTTTATTTTTCTCCTACCATCCCCTTCCTCCCCACCTCCCCAACTCCTCCCTCCCCTTTCCCTCAAAGTTGTAAAGTTCGTTTACAATATACTTGTCTTGTATATCTCATTGTTACAAGGGGTCATCCTGTATCGTTATTTCAGTATTTTTTTTTTATTTCCCTTCCCCTCCCCAAATCAGAAAAATGTATATACAAGATGCAGGACACTGGAATCAAATACAGTGATAACGGGTTGTACCATGGGGGAGGAACATACAAAGAAACAACAAAAAAAAATCACATAGCACATTATAAGTACATTAAAAAGAACAGCAACAAAGATAAAACCACTTGTGTCCCTATCTTGGGGTTCATTTTGCTTAGCATCAGGTTATATGGTCATATGTACATATAACCTCTTTTGCTTGTCCGCACCCCTCCCCCCCAAAATCTGAGATTTGAGGATCATTGTTCAAAGACAGCCTGGGCAGGAAAGTCTGTGAGACTCTTATCTTCAGTTAGCGACCAAAAAATGCAACTGTGGCTCAAGTGATAGAGGACTTACCTTGAGCAAAAAAGCTCAAGGACAGTGCCCAGTGCCTGACTTAGAGCTCCAGCACACATCACATACATACCGATACAGAAAGAATCTGATTAAGATATAGATTGGTGACAGGCTGCACTAACTAACCAAAATGCCACTGTTTTGGCTTTGGCATGAATCTTAGTACTTTAATGTGTGCTGTTTATTTTCTCCTTGACACAAAATAGTTGTGTGTGTGTGTGTGTGCTGTTCCTGGGGCTTGAAGTTAATATGTGCTGTTTATTTTATTGACACAAAATAGGTGTGTGTGTGTGTGTGTGTGTGTGTGCGCGCGCGCGCTGTTCCTGGGGCTTGAAGTTAATGTGTGCTGTTTATTTTCTCCTTGACACAAAGGTGTGTGTGTGTGTGTGTGTGTGTGTGTGTGTGTGTGTGTGTGTGTGTGTGTGTGTGTGTGTGTGTGTGTGTGTGTGTGTGTGTGTGTGTGTGTGTGTGTGTGTGTGTGTGTGTGTGTGTGTGTGTGTGTGTGTGTGTGTGTGTGTGTGGTTCCTGGGGCTTGAAGTCAAGGCCTGGATGCTGTCCCTGACCTTTTCTGCTAAGTACTAGTGCCCTACCACTTGAGCCACAGCTCTACTTTCTGCATTTTTGGTGCTTAGAGATAAGAGTTTCATGGACTTTTCTATGGACTTTTCTGCCCAGGGTGGCTTTGAACCATGATCATCACATCTCAGCCTCCTGTGCTTGACTACAAAATAGTTCAATGTAGAAAGATGTGCTGGTCAGGATTAGCCAAATTAATCCTGAGTAATTTAGAGGAAAAAGAAGGTTGTCTAGAAGAGGACTGTAGAATATGGGGCAAATATAATAAATAATAACTAATTGGTGAAAAATTTGGAAACTACTAGTACTACAGATTTGTTATTTTAAGTAATTATTATTGGTCTCAGTCTAAATCTATATTAATTTCTTTTGGGCAGGGTGTTCTAAGCCTTGAATACTGTGTGGGTATTATTGGTGGTAAACCAAAACAGTCATACTACTTTGCTGGATTTCAAGGTTAGTAATTTAGTATATTTCTTCATCTTTTTTTTTTAAAGTCAGAAAGTTAATATGAGATCATCTGGGAAGCAGGATGATTAACAGAGCAAAATGAGTACCTTATACATTCATCAGTCCTACCATAGCCACTCATTTGTCATTTGGCCCACAAGATAATTGGATTCTAAAAATGTATGTTTAATTTCTGTTATTACATAAACAAGGCATAATTTATTGTTCTCACTAAACTTCAGAATTCACTGCTGCCACATTCTGGCAGTTGCTATTTACATATTTACTTTTTACTAGTTTTGGTGCTGTTAGTTGATGATAAAATGACAAGCAATATGTTTTTCCTGCCAGAATAAAGACGTGCAATACATTTTTCATATGCAAACTGTAGAATATAATTGTGTGTTTGTGAAAGTAATTTTATCTCCCCAAATTAAATGACAGACTCATCACTTTATAAAAATTCTGCTTATACAAGCATATTTGATTATGCAAAAGTTAATCTATCCTGTGCAAACCTATGCTTCTGTCAATGAATATCAGTCTGCCAAGCTGTTACTCCTAGAATTTTTTTTCAGCTGTTCTACATAGAAATTGGATTGTAAGCAGTGTAATAATAAGGTGTTTTTTGAATTACTTGTCTTCTGTTTTGTCCTTGTAGATGACAGTTTGATTTACATGGATCCTCATTACTGCCAATCTTTTGTAGATGTCAGCATAAAGGATTTCCCTCTTGAGGTACTACTTATGAAAAGCTAGTATTGTTTTCTTACTGTATAAAGCAAGCTAATTATTTAGAGATGTGTTGGGTAGTTGTGCTTGTATAGTATTACGACGAGTTAATAATCAATATTTTACTGATTTATAAAACCATCGTCAACACAGTGGTCAAAGGTTAAGTACTTTGTTGCTGAATTTTAATTTGTGATATACTTTCTTGTTCATTTATCTCTGTCTCCAACTTACACTGTTGCCCTACTAAAATAAATGATCAAGCCTCTGAATAAATTTGTAGAAAGATAGCTAAACAGTACTGTAGAACTTAGTTTAGATATAATTTTAAAAGAGAAAAAGAAAGGAGAAATGAAAGAGAAGGTAGACCAACAAAATAAGATTATCTACAAAGTTGTTTTGCTTTAAGTATAGTAATTAAATCTAAGCCTTGAAAAAAATCTTAGCCTCTCATTAAGTTTTCAATAGTTTAATTTATTTTCTTCATTATTTATTAGCCTCTTCTTTCTCCTTGTGTGGGTAATTTTTGTGACCTATAATATTTTAATTAAGAAAAATTTTGAGAGTTTATTATGGAGATGTAATTATAACATGGTTTTGGTTCTTTCTTTACCTGAGCTGATACTTTTGCAGACTAAAGTAATTTTATTGAATAAAATAATTTCAGTCACTTGAATGGCATGAATCACTAATGCTCAAGGGCTTGACTAGTTGGAAAGATGATTAAATGCTTTGTTTTAATAATAGCTTTCTAGCTAACATTAATGCTTAACGGTATTTAATGACTAGATTATGAAAATAAACTGCAAGATTAAAATTTGCTTTAGAAAGATTATAATTTGCTTTAGAAAGATTATTATGAGACATCCTAGAATCCTTTTAAATTTTTACCTCAACTAAAAAATAAATATCTTTTCCTTCCTTCATACATCTTGAATATAAACCTTAATAATATTTGCTAGTTGGCTGACACAGGTGGGAGGTGCCACAGAATTGAGCTTTGTGAACCACAGTGTAATTTCCTTCCTGCTGCACAGTGGTTTTGTGGCACCAGTTCTTATGTCTAAGTTACATTTCCAGTTTATCTGGGCCAAAATGATTCCTTATAAACAGTAGATACTTGAAATTCACATGGAAAACAGTTGATGGTATTTAATATTACTTAAAATAGGCAAATTAGAAGACTATTAGTATTTATGGTATATAGAGAGACCACCCATCTGATATTTTGAGAGGTTCTGCAAAGACCACAAGTAAGTGAATATCCTGATTAAGTCTATGCATTCAGGATTAGAAAGGGCAGTTCATTATTGGGAGTCTGTTGTAACCCTCCAGAAGTAAGGCAATGAAAGCTTGAAGTGGGGAGGTGATAAGAGAAATCGAAAGGAAGAATAGACTTAAATATTTTATTTTGTAAAGTAAAAATTGTTGAAATCTAGTAATGTAAATGCACAGAAGAAGTTATTATGTAGTATTTTTAAAGTAGATTGTATAGCATTATAAAGTAGATGTTATAGTTTTGAAATTCTATAAAATATCTTTTTTTGGGGGGGGCAGTCCTGGGGCTTGAACTCAGGGTCTAGGCATTGTCCCTGAGCTTCTTTTGCTCAAGGCTAGCACTCTACCACTTGAGCTACAGCACCACTTTCAGCTCTTTCTGTTTATGTGTGCTGAGGAATCTATCCCCAGGCTTCATGCATGCTAGGCAACCACTGTACCACCTTCCCAGCCCAAATATCTTGATTCATTTGGATGTTTTTTCTTGAAAGTCTTTTATTTTCTTCAAAGGATTTAGATTACTTGTTTCAGCCTATTTTCCTATTAATACATTAACTGTAAGTTGTCTTTGTACAAGAATAAAATTTTACTCTTTGCTTTTTGTCATATCTAAAGTTCATAATGTTCCAAGAGAGGGGATTTTAAATTACTCTATTACTGTGTTATAGTAAATTATATGTGTATTCTAAAACTACCCTCCTATATCATTTACTCATATACTACTTTTTTTGATCAATACTTTTTTTGTCAATAGATAGAAATTTAAATCTTAGATTATCCAATTCCATGTAAATAATTGCTGTAGTCTTGAAACTTTATGAACGCCTAAATCTAATAGGATTATGAATTCTTAAGTTGAATATTAAAATATTTAAATTTGAAAAAGAGTTTAAATAGATTATATTCTTTGCTGTTATTCTTACAGGATTGAGTTCTAATATCTCTAGATTTGAACTTTGAACATTTTGAAACCAAATCAGACCAACTCAGTTCTTATTTTTAACAATCATTTGCTGGAGCCTTTTTTAGATGCAAGGCATTATCATAAGCTCTTTAAAGTCCTCTGTTTATTTTCTTTCTTCCATGTAACATCATATGTAAATTAATGCTTTTTGGATTATTTTATGAAATATTTTAGTATGTGCTATTGAGTTAGCAAATATTATTGTTTTTAGCCTTTTTTTTTGAAATGTATGCCATTGTCACAGAAGCCAAATGTTCACACATTTCCCAATGTGTATATTAAATAGAGCTGCTTTTTGGGGGGATGGAGGAGGTGCCAGTCCTGGGCCTTGAATTTAGAGCCTAGGCATTGTCCCTGAGCTTTTGTGCTCAAGGCTACCATCCTAATACTTAGAGCCAGAGCTCTATTTCCAGCTTTTTTGGGATAGTTTATGGACTTAATAGGTTCATGGACTTTTCTGCCTGGGCTTGCTTTGAACCATGATCCTCAGATTTCAGCCTCCTGAGTAACTAGAATTACAGGCATGAGCCACCAGCACTTGGCTTAAAGTCACTTTTTATTTTTATTTAAAAAAGCTAGAATTTTAAAAATTAAAAAGGAATCATACTTTTAAAGCTCAAGAAATTATCACAAAGTGAGTATATTTGTATAATGCTACTTGGCAAAATATAGTCATTTTTTTTAAAAAAAACAAATGATTCTGAATAATAAATTAATATTGGCTTGACTTCAGAATTTTGAGTGAACAATACAATGTAGTTTTAATTTAAGTGATATAAAATGCCTAAGAATTCTAGTACTTATGCAGTAAACCTCCAATAGCAATTACAGCTTTTAGTGATTAGTAATTTATATTTGTGTTTTTTGTGATTAATTTATGAAACTTTTTTGTAGATAGCAATCTAATTGTAAATAACAGGTGTTGTTATATATGATGATTGAGGCAATACAGTGATGATGGAGGCACTGCAGTGAATAGAAGCCTATTCTACTTAGTGGTTCCTATATGAAAACTTTAATTAGTGCTTTAGTACACTACAGGACACTCTCTTAGATGATTAGAATATATTATTGAACTTTGTACAAACTGTTTGGCTCTCTTTCTTATCCCTAAGTAATAAAAACTAAAGAAGCAATTCTTGTTGATGAATTGGAATGAGTTTGGCTGATGGCTGTATTTATATAACTTGTGTATAGAATAATTTCTCATAGAAATTTCTCATATGCCTAATGTAATAAGATGTAATAAGATATGTTGTAACTAACATGTTTACTTACTTTTCTGTGCCTTTCTACATCTGTTTTTTTAACCTATTATTTATTGTAAAGATGATGTACAGAGGGGTTACAGTTACATAAGTCTGCTAATGAGTACATTTCTACCAGATCTGTTTTTAACTTCTTCACAAAAATGTAGGTGAAACTATCAGTAGAATTCCAGTATGACAATCTTTGTGTTAACTAGGACCTTGGAGTTTCTGTTTAGGTTGTATCCTACCATATTTTGATTGTTATGTTCATTTATCATAAACATAACAAATACACATTTGAATACTACTTTAATTTTAATACTACTTTCAAGTTAAAGTGCCTTAGGTGGTGTTTTTTTTTTTTTTCTAGTCATGGGGCTTGAACTCAGGGCCTAGGCACTGTCCCTGAGCTTCTTATACTCGAGCTAGCACACTACACTACTTGAGTCATAATTCCACTTCCGGCTTTCTGGTGGTTATTTGGAGATAGGAATCTCATGGACTTTCCTCCTTGGCTTCAAACTGTGATACTCAGATCTCAGCCTTCTGAGTAGTTTAGGATTACAGGCATGAGCCACCAGTGCTTGGCTTAACCTTTAATTTTTATGAAACTTTAAAAAATTCTTACAGAAAAACACTTGGTGGCATGAATGATTTTTAAGGATAAGATGAGATGTTCAAGTGTTCACATTATAAAATATCTTTTAAACACAGTTCCAAACTACTGTGGTGAAGAACAAAAAGATGGCAATGATTAGCTTTATATTTAGCCCTTTTCCCACACTGTATTTTCTAGACCAAATCTCATTAACAAGAGTAGAGACACTAGGGCAGCCTGCCCAGCCCATTTATATCTGGCACTGTGACCACTTGAGAGAAATGAACTTACAGGGAGGATTCATGAGAAAGAGGGCAAGATTTTAGCTGTCTCATCCTGTGCCTTGTTGAGAATAAGCAGGAATTTAGAGTAAAGCACAATAGAAGTGTTAAATTGAAAAATGCACAGGTATGTACTAGTTCTATTAGTTAATTGCTATTCTTAAAGTTAACCTATTAATACAGGACATTTAGTGAAGGTATACAGATTGCCTTAAAAGGTCTTGATATCCTTATTAGTAGGTTGGTAAACATTAAAAAAAGAATCTCTAACAGGATAGACTTTAATTGCAATTTTATAGAAATAGCATTTTAGTGAAACCATTTTTCATCTCTTTTTGTGTTAGAATTAACACAATTTGCTTTCCGATATATAAGGTAATTGGGTAAATTAAATTGTTCACAATGTTAGGTCTTGTGTTTTATAAGTTGGGGAGTAGGAAAGACAATGAAAGGACTGAATTGCCATTTGAAAGTGCATTTATAGTTTTGAGAAAAAGCTCCATATCAAATTTTAATAGTCTTTTATATACTCAAGTCCATCAAATAAAGGCAAATTAATTCTAAAGAACTTTAAAAATTACAGACATTCCACTGCCCTTCTCCCAAAAAGATGTCATTTCGAAAAATGGATCCTAGCTGTACAATAGGATTTTACTGTCGAAATGTTCAGGACTTCAAACGAGCTTCTGAAGAAATCACTAAGGTACCTCTATTTAAAATATTATATTTGTGAAGACTTAATTTTTATCATAGCATTTAAGAAGATAAACATGCTAAATTGTGATACTTTTGTAAAATTTCTCCTTTATGGTGTGTGTGTGTGTGTGTGTGTGTGTGTGCATTGTGTAATCTGGACTTGAACTTGGAATCCTTCTTCCTCAGCTTCCCCAGTGCTAGGATTACCCTGGATAAAATGTCTCTCTTTCTCTCCCTCTTTTTTTTTTTTTTTTTCCTGGTTCTGGGGCTTGAACTCTGTGCCTGGGTGCTGTCCCTGCCTCTTTCTGCTCAAGGCTAGCACTCTACCACTTGAGCTACAGTGCCACTTCCAGATTTTTCGAGTAGATTATTGGAGATAGGAGTCTCACAAACTTTTCTTCCCAGGCTGGCAGGAATTTCTCTTTTAATGTTACTACTGTTAGGACTATTGCAAATCAGAAAATAAAACTATTCCAGTCAGTGTTTGAGACAAATAAAACTGGTAACTAAGTGAAAGTATTGATTTTTCCACTAGGTGGCACTGTTGAAATAAAAATCCTGCAAACTGTAGCCCTGAGCAAGCAATTAGGTTATATTCCACGAGAAGAGAAATTTAAAGGGCAATCCCTTAGGGATAAAAAAAAATTAATGAAGTATTTGATCAAGCCAAATTGTGCATTATTTCTTGTTAGTCCAAGTGTTCTTGTATTTTTTTTAAAAGAGAAATGATATTTTTGGATTTCTCAGGACTGCTTCATCAGATGAGCTGTGTTGTTACCTTCCAATAAGCTTGTCTAATCTGATCTAGTCTACTTCAGGATCTCTAAAACAGGTTATTTAACTTCTTATTACCTTTAAACTTCTGCATGTTTTTGGTCCTTGACTACCGCTAAAACATTTACAGAGGCTTAATGGTCTGTGAGTGTTTAGTACTTTAGGAAATAAAAAAAAAGATTCCGGACTTCAGAGGTAAGTATAATTGGATGGGTCTCTATTAGGACCACTAGTTATAGGTTATCTTTTATGATAAGTGGAATCAATACTAGAATCATTTTTTGAAATTTTTTAACCTGTACTTAGATATAATAGTTATTTTATTAGTTTTACTTCTAGTTAATTTGTTAAGGACAATGGATATACTTAGTTGAAATTATATTTTTCAACAATGTAAAAAAATAGAATGAAAAGTTAAGTATAAAGTCTCATATATAGTAGGTTTGGTTTACTTGCCCTGACATGTAGAAGGGGAAACTTGCCAGGAGTGTGACAGGAAAATGAATGAGAAGAGGAAAAAATGAGGCATGGGGGACCTTTCCTGACGCTTCAGCTCGCACAGCGCTGTCGTGTACCCTCCTTGTCGACATGGAGGGCCAAGTAAAGGGAGCAAAGCCTGCATTCTTCATTTTTTCTTTCTTTGGTACTTGCAGTTGATGGATTCATTTGTATATTTTAGCTTTATAATTGTATTGATAAAGTCATGTATGTGCTGAAATAGGTGATATTGTGACATATTGATGCTTTGATGAACATCTTCCATTTAGAAGTTCTATTTTCACCAGTTTGTTTTCTATTTGGATTAAAATAATTGTGTTTCGAGCAGTAGAAGAGTCTGTAGAAACAGAACAAAGATTATTTTTTAGCAAATAAAAAACAATTTACAGATGGCTTGCATATTAATGTTTTCTGTTTAAAAAGAGTTATTAATATCTTTTACACTGGAGGAATAATTAGAAATAATTGCTTCTAGTGAATCAGTAATATTCATCATTAAGGCAAAGAGAAACTCTTTTGTAATGTTTTGAGAGTAGTGAGAATTTTGTGAGATCAGTTAACTTTGCTGATCTTAAGATAATGGAGCTTTGTACAAGTATCAAACACTGTCAGTTAATAACTTAATAATATACTTAAAAAGATTCTCAAGTACTTTTTCTTTTTTAATAATTTGCTTTTGGAAGTAGAGCTTTTGGAAGTGGCTCAAAGTGGTAGAATGCTAGCCTTGAGCAAAAGAGCTCAGGGACAGTGCCAAGGCTGAGTTCAAACCCCACGGCCAACCAAAGAAAAAAACCAAAACATTAATAATAATATACTTTTACTTAGGTAGTCATACATTAAACAGTTTTCCCTCCTTTTTTTTCTTAAAACTTGAATTTGGTATTTTTTATTAATCTATTTCCTTGAGAAATTAAAACACCTTAAGAGTTAACTTTTTTTAGAATGTAACTTTGGTTTTCTTATTTTGAAAGTGAAGCTAGAGTCGAGTCTCATACTTAACTTGTAATGCTTTATGAATGAATATTCTGTTCTGTACAATTTTTAAAATAGCAATAAAATTGTTAAACTGGAGCCTGGAAAGTATGTAAGTAACTATTGTATGCAAAGCATAAAATGACTGAAATATAATCTCTGCTTTTGAATAAGATATAAAACATGCCCTCAGGTAACATTTATGCTTGAGGAGGGGGAATAAGACAAGTAGGCATATATTACATTGAATCTGATAAGCATCCATATGGAAATGGAAATAAATTGATAGGGGAAGGAAGGCTGTTGAAATGAGAGAGATGTCACATCCAAGTCAAAGTACTTTATTGTGATGGTGATATTTAAAATGAGTCTTAAAATGTAGTCTAATTTCCATTGACTTGGTGAGAGAGAGGAGTACTTCAAGCTGAGGCAATAATAGGAAAAATTCAGAAGCCCACTGTGGAGCTTACCTAGAGAATGGCAAATAGTACAATTTGTTGGATGTCCAGTATAGATGCAGGGCAAAAGTTTTGTCTTCTGACTGCCTGAATCAGAACCCCTAAGGGTGTGGGTGGCGTGGGAGCCTCTATTTTGTACAGAGGGGTTACAATTACATGGGCAAGATAATGAGTACATTTCTTATCAAGCATTGTAGCCTCCTGGGAGCCTCTATTTTTGACAAGACTCCTGCAATCTTATACACCAGTTGAGGACCACTGGTGTAAGACAGTGTAACCTAAAATTGTGTGACACTTGATGATGTTTTTAAGTGTTTCTAAGGCATACATTATATATCTATAGATATATAAACATATCTATAGACATATAAATATCTGTAGACATTTATTTATATCCATATTATAAAAACATAACTAGCATATTAAACATGTGATCTCCTGTTTTTTAATATAGAAAGCTACTTCAGTTACAAATGATGAAAAGAAAAATATTCATTAGTCATAAGGGAGATAGCATACATAGCAAACATAATGAGGGTGATATGTAGATGTCCAAGACTTAGTAACCACTGATATGGGAAATAGTGAAGGATGAGGCTGGAAAAGTGCATTAAAATAACATCATGGATCTTGCATGCTAGTTGAATAACTGCACTAAGAGTATACTTACTTTATTATATTAATTTTTAAATTTCAGGCCTATAGGAACTGTAAAGACTAACAGAACAAATGTCTATATTCCATTATTGAGTTTATGAAAAATTTAATTGGTTATCTTTCCCTGTCTTAATCCTTTTTCCCCCTCCCACTAATAGCTACTGTCCTAAATGAGTATAATATACCTATGTATTATATATAACATATAATCACTATATGTTCCTTTACATGTTACTTATTTTTTTCACTAATAGTATGTAACATTTGTGTTGTCTATATAAATATATATGTGTTTATGTATATATCTATATATATAGAAATTTTTCATTTGCTAGTGACTTAAAGGTAGTCTATATCTGTACATTTTCATATTATTTATTTAAATGGTGTGTAGTAGACAATTCTACAATATTATATTTAAAGGTTAATTTTTTTTTTTTTTTTTTGTCATTCATGAGGCTTGAACTCTGGGCCTGGGCACTGTCCCTCAGCTCTTCAGCTCAAGGCTAGTGCTCTACCACTTGAGCCACAGCACCACTTCTGGTTTTCTGGTAGTTTATTGGAGATAAGAGTCTGGGACTTGGGCTGGGAAGGTGGCTCAGTGGTAGAGCGCTTGCCTTGCATGCCAGAGGCCCTGGGTTCGAATCCTCAGCACCACATAAGCAAAAAGAAAAAAGCTGGAAGTGGCGCTGTGGCTCAAGTGGTAGAGCGCTAGCCTTGAGCTGAAGAGCTGAGGGACAGCGCCCAGGCCCAGAGTTCAGGCCCCATGACCGGACCCAAAAAAACAAAAACAAAAACAGAGTCTGGGACTTTCCTGCCTGGGCTGGCTTTGAACCACAATCCTCAGATCTCAGCCTCTTAAGTAGCTAGGATTACAGGTGCCCAGCTGGTTAAATATTTTTATTTAAACTTTTGTTTTGTTGATTATCACTTAGCTTGTTTTAAAGAATAAGAATTACTTATTTAATCTTTTAATTCCAAATAATATTTTAAAGAATGTTCTAGTATATATCTCTCTGCAAATATCTAATATTTTGGCTAAGATTACATTAGGTACAGTAAATACATTAGAGTGGAAGTTCTAAAGACAAAATATAGTTGGGGAGTACAAAACATTTGTCTTTGAGTATTCATCGCATTTTTCTCAAAGGTCATAACTGGTCCGTGAAACCTGCCTATTTAAACCTACCACAAAGTGAGTGAGATGTCACCAAGAGACAAGAAATGTCCTAAATATAGTGGCCTAAATAACCCAGTTTTGTAACTTGCTTTTAGAATACTGTGATGCCTTGACTTAAGAGATCCTCAGTGAATAAGAGTGTGACATATTAGGGGGTAGAATTTCAGAGGGTTTTTTTTCTTTTTTGAGACAGGGCCATTCTGAATTCTTTTCCTTTAAATGAGATTTTTTTTCTCTGAAAGTTTTAGATTTGAATCTCAATTGCTGCCATCTATTTTCTCTCTCTCTCTCTCTCTCTCTCTCTCTCTCTCTCTCTCTCTCTCTCTCTGTATGTGAAAGAGAGCTGTATAAATACAACATGTATATATAATGTGTAACCTTAGATGTAATATTTAACCTTCTTTAATGAAAACAGTAGTAGCTACTAGCCACTGTAATATAACAACCACTGTACTAGCCACTGTAATCTTCATAATGATGAAAATTAAAGATCAAATAGACAAATGCTTAGTTTACTGTAGCTCTACTTAAACTGTTGAATACTACTATTTATCTCTACTATTCTGAAGCTTCATTATGTTTTTGAGTTTGTAATCATTTTCATTGATTGTCCTTCTATTTTGGGAAATTTTGTTGAAATTGAAGAAGATTATTTCCTGTCTTTATTCTATTCTTTTCCCATTATATTCTTTCTTCTTTCTTTTCCTTCCTTCTATCCTTCCTTCCTTCCCTCCTCCTCTCCCTCCCTCCCTCCTCTCTCTTTCTTTCTCTCTCTCTCTCTTTCTTTCCTTCCTTCCTTCCTTTCTTTCTCTCTCTTTCTTTCTCTCTCTTTCTTTCTTTCCTTCTTTCCTTCTTTCTTTCTTTCCTTCTTTCTTTCCTTCTTTCCTTCTTTCTTTCTTTCCTTCTTTCCTTCTTTCTTTCCTTCTTTCTTTCCTTCTTTCCTTCTTTCTTTCTTTCCTTCTTTCTTTCTTTCTTTCTTTCCTTCTTTCTTTCTTCTTTCTTTCCTTCTTTCTTTCCTTCTTTCCTTCTTTCTTTCCTTCTTTCCTTCTTTCTTTCTTTCTTTCCTTCTTTCTTTCTTTCCTTCTTTCTTTCTTCTTTCTTTCCTTCTTTCCTTCTTTCTTTCTTTCCTTCTTTCTTTCCTTCTTTCCTTCTTTCTTTCTTTCCTTCTTTCTTTCCTTCTTTCCTTCTTTCTTCTTTCTTTCTTTCTTTCCTTCTTTCTTTCTTTCCTTCTTTCTTTCTTTCCTTCTTTCTTTCTTTCCTCCTTCCTTCCTTCCTTCCTTCCTTCCTTCCTTCCTTCCTTCCTTCCTTCCTTCCTTCCTTCCTTCCTTCCTTCCTTCCTTCCTTCCTTCCTTCCTTCCTTTCTTTCAGTCCGGTTGTAGGGCCTGAACTCTGGGCCTGGGCTCTGTCCCTCAGCTCTTCAGCTCAAGACTAGCGCTCTACCACTTGAGCCACAGTGCCACTTCTGGCTTTTTTCTTTTTGCTTATGTGGTGCTGAAGAATCGAACCCAGGGCCTCTGGCATGCAAGGCAAGCGCTCTACCACTGAGCCACCTTCCCAGCCCCTCTTTCTTTCTTTCTTTCTTTCTTTCTTTCTTTCTTTCTTTCTTTCTTTCTTTCTTTCTTTCTTTCTTTCTTTCTTTCTTTCTTTTCTTTCTTCTTTCTTTCTTTCCCTCTTTCATATCTTTCATTCATTCATTCATTCTCCTTTTGGTTTTGTCATGGGGCTTGAACTCAGGGCCTGGCCACTGTCCCTGAGCTCTTTTGCTTAAGGCTAGTGCTTTATCAGTTTGAGCCACAACTCTACTTCTGGTTTTCTGGTAGTTAATTGGCGATATGAGTGTCATGGACTTTCCTGCCTGGGCTGGCTTTGAACTGTGGTCCTCAGATCTCAGCCTCCTGAGTAGCTAGGATTACAGGTGTGAGCCACTGGTCCCTGCCTATATTCTTTTTCTAAAGGATCTGTTTTCTCTCTTTTCTTCCCCTGAGGAACTTATTTGTAGTAATTTTTTTCAGTTTTCTATTATTTCTATTATTTTTTTTCTATTATGTTTCTTTCTAGATAATTTCTTTGTTTTATTTTTTGTTTTGTTTTGTTTTTCCTGTAACTATCTGGTTTTCCACTGGATGCTTTTACCCAAATGATCCGCTCTTCTGTATCTTCTTCTTTTTAAGAGTGGGACACTAAAAAGCTGAGAAGTTCTTCATATATGAACATGGCTTTTTAGCTGTGATGACTTCTGTCCTCGTAAGACTATGTAATGAGCTTGTATTTTTTTTTATTGTGAAAATACTCTACAGAGAGGTTACAATTACACGGGCAAGATAATGAGTACATTTCTTATCAAGCATTGAAGCCTCCTCCTTTGTTTCCCCTTCCCATCCCTTCCCATCCTCCCCCCCCCCCCCCCCGCCAAGTTCCTTTTTTGATATAACGACTTGTACATCTCATTGTTGCAATGGGTCTACCTGTATCCCTATTTAAACGATTTGTTTTTTCCCCTTCCCCTCCACAAATTATACCAACATCAAAAACAGTGAAAGCAGGGGTTATACCATGGGGAAGGACATACAAAGCAACAAAGAAATAATCTTATAACTATGTTAGAAACAATTGCATGAAAGAAAAAAAACATTTGAATACATATCTTAGGGTTCATTTCCCTAACATCACCTTATCTGACCTTTTCTGCTCTACTTAGACATATACTAGTTATTGCAAATAAGAGAAACCATGGGACCTATGTTTCTTTGGGCCTGGCTTCACATGAGCTTGTATTTTTATAGATTCATCCTCTCATGTTAATAAGTGGTGCTTGTCCTCCAGATTTGTTTGGTGTTTTTGTAGAGAAGTTTCAGCATCTCCTGTGGAATTTATATTGTTTACTGGTACTCTTGGTGCAAGAAGTGAAGGATACTGAGGGTCCTACAGTTTAGTATTTTATTTATTACTTAATTCCTCACCTTCTGAAATGATCACTGCATTTAATATACTAGCTTTTACATCTTTATTCATTGTTTCCAAGGAATGACTATTTTCCTCTGTTGGGGTGGTGCTGTAGGGATGAAGAGTACTGAATGTAAGGTGGGACTTGGAAAATGAGTCTATGTAGGTTTAAATTGTTTTTCTTTTTTTTCATTGTGTCTTTATCTCTCCATGATTGGAAAGTCTTTTATCTTTGTATGCTGCTCTCCAGCTTCTACAAGATATTCATTTTCCTCAGGTACCCTGCCAACACCATCTCTTCCCAACTTGTGAACTGAGGCTTACATTTCTTTTGCTGCCTAGTGAATGGCTTGTTTTAGATTATTTTTTAATCCTACACCTTCTTTTCCTTCTTTTTTTTTTTTACTTGTTTCCAGTCTAGTGATTTAATGACAAATATATTATCTAATAGAGCTGATGTCTCAGGCTAGAAAATTGGAAAGAAAAATACAAATATTAGGAAATTAATCATTTAAGTTGGGAAAGGATGTCCACACAAGGGAAAAATTACACTTGACCACTTGTCCTTTAGCTATGAACTAAATTTATATTTTATAGACATTAAATCCTAGAGCTCCTGATGTTGTTCAACCCGAAGCTAACATTTGTTGAGTCTTTACTGTAGGTCAGGTACTGTGCTAAGCACTTCGTATACATTATCTCATTTAGTCTGAGGTGGGTAATGTTATATCTATTTTACAGATGAGGAATTTTGCATTTAGAAAGGTTCAGTAGTTTTCACAAAGGTCACAACTAATAAATGATAATGCTGAGAGTCAAGCCTCAGATAGTAACTCAAGAATATGTACTCATAAGGACTATGTTATAGTTTCTTATGTATACATCAATCCATGTTCCAGGCAGTAGATTATCTAATCTTTATTTCAGGTGATAGAGAACTTTATTTCAAATTATGTGATGTTTCTTCGATGTCTTTTCAATTTTCAGATAGTTTTCATTACTTTTTTCTTTTTAAAGCTTATACTGGGTTGGAATCTACCTCCATGTGACTTACCTGTAGGCTCAAAGTGTAAGAGAAATAAGTTTCCTTTTTCTTCTAGGATAAACATTCTCATTTCCTCCAAGGACACACAATTTCTCATGCCCATCATTATTTCAGTGAATGTCTTTTTGAAATTGGTAGTGTTTTAGTCTTATGTTCATGATTGCATTTCCCGGAGTCCTCCTAGTGTGTGTTCTTCAAGTAAAATCTGAGGGATCTTTGTTTTATTTCATAGGTTTATCCTTCTGAAATCTAGTCTGATATCTTTCAAATATCTTAAGGGGATTATAGTTTAGTTGGGAAGCCATGAAGTGGGCATTAAAGATAAATGACTGTAGAAGAGTGTATTTAATAAATACATTTGAATGTGTGAGAGCTCTCATTTGATGTCTTTATTGTCCAATCCTGTGACTGCGGTGGCTGTGAGGAACAGTGAAATTCAATAACTTCAATGAGAGGACTCATCTTTGCATGAGAAGACTGATCAAGAAGCACTATACACTTGGACAAGCTCACTTGTAATCTCCTTATACAACCTTTTGAAATTCAGGAAAAATTAAATTTTAAAATTGATAGCTTTAAGACTCCACAGTATGAGTTGGATGTTCCATGGGGTTTAGAAGTATATAGAGATGTATATCACCGTTATAGTATCATATAGAATGGTTTTACTGCTATAAAAATTGTGTCTATGCTTCCTATTCATCCCTCTTTTCCCCAGCTTCTGATCTGTTTACCATCTCTATGGTGTTTTTACGAGAATGTCACATCATTGAGATCATACAGTATGTATATAGTCTTTCAGATTGTTTTTCAAATTTATTTATTTATTTATTTATTTATTTATTTATTTATTTATTTATTTATTTATTTATTTATTTATGCTGGTCGTGGGCCCTGAACTCTGGGCCTGGGTGCTGTCTCCCAGATCTGCAGCTCAAGGCTAGTGCTCTACCAGTTGAGCCACAGTGACACTTCCAGCTTTTTCTGCTTATGTAGTGCTGAGGAATCGAACTCAGGGCCTCATGCATGCAAGACAAACAAAAACTATACCACTGAGTCACTATCCCAGCCCCTGTTTTCATTGTACAATGTGGATTTTTATAAAGTTTCAGCATGTCTTTTGATAGCTTTGTAATTTATTTATTTTTAGTATAGAATAATGTTGCATTGTCTGGATGTACTGCATTTATCCATTCACCTACTAAAGGATATTTTGGTTATCCCTAAGTTTTGGCTATTACCCAAACAGTAAAGCTGTTACAAATGTATGTATGCAGGTTTTGTGTGGACATAACTTTTTAACTAATTTAGGTAAATCTTTAAAGTATATTTCATCTGATTGCCTTTTTTGTGATAGTGCTGTAGCTTGATCTGAGGGCTTCATGCTCTTCCTTATCTTTTCCACTCAGGTTTGGCACTCCATCACTTGAGCTATATATATCTCCACTTCAAGCTTGTTGCTACTTAGTTGGAGATAAGAGTCTCACAGACTTTTCTATCCAGGCTGGCTTCAGACTGCAACCTTTACATCTCAGCCTCCTAAATAGCTAGGATTATAATCATGGGCCACTGGCATTGACTTCATATAACGGCCTTTAAGATTATTTTAAATAAACTGAAAACATTAGAAAATTCTAATTCTCAAAAGTTTGAATCAAGAGGTATTATACGTAAGAAGATGACATTGTAAGAGAGTTTATAGAAAGTAGGTACATTTTATAACAAAGGGGTAAACATTTCCTGTCTGACATTTTCCCGTGGGACAGCTTTAAATATGATGTTGATGAGCAACTTAGTTTTGTGCTATAAACTCAAATGAGTTCTTTCTTGATTTGAATGAAAGAGCAAGAGATGATAATGTTAGCTGTGCTGTGTTGATCTGAAAATGCTGTATGTGGACACTTGCTCATTAGATAGTGGACTTTTACATGTGACATTAAAATTAAAATGTAAAATGACAAGATATTTTGGACTATATTCCAGCTACTTGCTGGTGATGAAAGGTGATTCATCAGATGAATCTGGTGCCCTCTTTGCCTCTTCATTTTCATTTGTCACATTTTGCCCCTCTGCCTTTTTTTGGAGGATGTAAATATAATAGATTAAAACAATCTGTAAATTAGCATATGAAGTATAAGATCTAGCTTTCATTATTTCTAGTTTTTTTGTTATATGGCTATTTTTAAATGGTTCATTTCTACACAAGTAAAATATGCATTTTAGGTCTGGAGCATGGCTCAAGTAATAGATCACTTGCTTAGAAAGTGTGAGCTATTGAGTTCAGAAACCAGTACTGCCAAGAAAAGAAAGGAAAGTTCTTTATATTATATTAAGTGTCTTACTTAACTAAAATTTAACAGTGTATCTATATGCTAGGCCTACTTATTTATTTAAGCCAGATTTCAAGAGAATCTATAAATGTAATATATAAGAATTGGGTAATTCTTTAGTTGAATGTTGACATTGGAGAATTTAGTTTTACCCCTAAAATTATTATTTTAAAACATTATATTTAACTGATCATGATTAATGGTAGATGTAAATAATATTGAGATTTTTCAGCATTTTCTGTAACTCAAGTAAAATTTTCAGAATCCTTAGATGGTCTTTATTGCCAATAGAAAAGCTCATTTCTGGGTCATGCTTGGTATGACGTGTCTCTAGTCCTAGCTATTCAGAGTTGGAGGTGGGAGTATTGTATGCTGAGTTGAACAAAAGTGAGAGACTGTATGAAAAACAAACTAAAGCAAAAAAGAGCTGAAGGCATGGATCAAGTAGTAGAGTATGAGACCCTGAGTGTGTGTGAGTGTAGAGAGAGAAAATTTATTTCTGTTAGATGTGGTGGCACAAAACAGTAAAACCCAGTATTCGAGAGACAGGACGATCACAATTTAAGGCCAGTCTGGGATAGAAAATGTGACCTTGTCTCAAACTATTTAAAAATTTTTTTGAAGCAGTAGTTCAGCCTGTACTCCTAACCACTTGGAAGGTAGAGATGAGGGGATCACAGTGCAAGGTGATCCTGGCAAAAAATGTATGTGAGATTCCATCTCTACAAATAGCTAGGTGCAGTAGTGTACATCTAGCATCCCAATTATGGAAGAAACACAAATAGGAAGATTGCAATCCAGGATGGCATGGGTATCAAGCAAAATCTTAACTCAAAAATAACCCAAACAAAAAGGGCTGGCAGAGTGGTTCAAGTGGCAGATAGAACACCTGCCTAGCAAGCGTGAGGCCCTGAGTTCAAACCTCAGAAACACCATTAAAAAATAGAAAGCAAAGCCGGGTGCCGGTGGCTCACGCCTGTAATCCTAGCTACCCAGGAGGCTGAGATCTGAGGATCCCAGTTCAAAGCCAGCCTGGGCAGGAAAGCCCGTGAGACTCTTTATCTCCAATAAACCACTAGAAAACCTGAAGTGGTGCTGTAGCTTAAGTGGTAGAGCACTAGCCTTTTGAGCTGAAGAGCTGAGGGATAGCGCCCAGGCCCAGAGTTCAGGCCCCATGACTGGCAAAAAAAAAAGAAAGCAAAAGAAATTTTTTTTTTTTGGTTGTTGAAACATTGTTTTATTTTAAAAAATTATTTTTTCTTTTTTGTTGGTCCTAGAACTTGACGTCAGGTCCTGAGCACTGTCCCTGAGCTTTTGTGCTCAAGGCTAGCACTCTACCACTTTGAGCCACATCTCTACTTCAGGTTTTTAGGTTGTTAATTAGAGATAAGAGTCTCATGGACTCTTCTGCCTAGACTGGCTTCAAACTGTGATCCTCAGATCTCAGCTTCCTGAGTGGCTGGGATTACAGGCATGAGCCACCAATGCTTGGCTTAATTTTTTATTTTTTAATTTTTTTTTGGGCCCAGTCGTGGGGCCTGAACTCTGGGCCTGGGTGCTGTCCCTCAGCTCTTCAGCTCAAGGCTAGCACTCCACCACTTGAGCCACAGCGCCACTTCTGGCTTTTTTCTTTTTGCTTATGTGGTGCTGAGGAATCTTTTTTCTTTTTGCTTATGTGGTGCTGAGGAATCAAACCCAGGGCCTCAAGCACGCAAGGCAAGCGCTCTACCACTGAGCCACCTTCCCAGCCCCTTAAATTATTTTTTTTAATAAAAATAGTTTAAATATTGTATGTATACATGCATGTATGTGTTTTTGTATGTATGTGTTGGTCCTGGGGCTTGAACTCAAGGCCTGGGCACTGTCCGTGAGCTCTTTTTGCTTAAGTCTAGTATTCTACCACTTTGAGCCACAGCTTCACTTCCCAAATATTTTGAAAGAATCTAACAGATTTAAAATTGCTCAAATTGCCTTTTAATTCCAAATTTATGTGTGTGTGTCCCTTCTAAATTCTTTGAGTTGTTACTTACAAGGTAAAGTATGGATTATAACTAGTACAATTTTTTTTTTTTTTTTGGTCCGGTCGTGGGTCTGAACTCTGGGCCTGGACGCTGTCCCTCAGCTTGTCAGCTCAAGGCTAGCGCTCTCCCACTTGAGCCACAGTGCCACTTCCACCTTTTTTCTCTTTTCTTATGTGGTGCTGAGGAATCGAACTCAGGGCCTCAGGCATGCAAGGCAAGTGCTCTACCACTGAGCCACCTTCCCAGCCCCTAGAACAATTTTTTATGTTGACTGTATTATTACTGAAATATTTCAGCCAAACTATCTTTGTCAAATACAGGAATTTTGCAAAAACCAAACTTAATTTTAAAAATAACTTTACATTATTGCTTTTCTCTAAAGTAGAGAAGTTGGATATTCTTTTTTTTTTTTTTTTTTTGTCTTTAAAGTTTATTATAGAATAGAAATTTTGGAACAAAAGCTTACATCTGAAACGTGACAAAGGAAATAATAAAATCCATAGGAACTATGTTAACATTGACTGTATAATTATAAAAGAGAAGTTGGATATTCTTTGGCCTGCTTTGTAGATGATGGGAAACAGTGATTTGCTCAAGGTCACACTGAAGCAAATTGCAGAATTGAGATTAGAAAGGGCCTTCTGATTCAGCTTAATGTGTCTTTTATCTGTGTTAGGTTAACAATCTTTCCCGATATTTCACCATAGACAATTCCATTTTATTCCATGTCTGTTCCTACCAAAAAAATATAAAGGTAATTTGAAACTTAAGGTTTTTTTTTTCTTCAAGGGTTGGTTTGTTGAGACAGGGTTTCTCTATGTAGCCCCGGTTGGCCTTGAACTCCTTATTCTGCCTCAGCTTCCTTAGTACTGGAATCAGCAAGCCTAACTTACAGCTTAACTGTTTAGTATGAGTCTAAGCTAATGTGATGAGAAGGCTGGAGGTAGAAGTGAGCATTTACTTAATTTTTGGCGTTTGAGTCCTCATGAAGAAGAATTATTTACCTATAAATAAACTGTATGATGTTCATCACCTTTATTTATTTTTTTTTTTTACCCAATTAAAACAGTAGCACTGGATAAATGTAACAAGAATCTGACAAGAGAATTCAAGGCTAAAAGTCATTTGGTTCTAGTGTGAATTATATAATCAATAAGGGATTCTTATGTACTTTCTCTTACAGATGCTGAAATTTTCTTCTAAGGAAAAATATCCCTTATTTACTTTTGTAAATGGCCATTCCAGAGACTATGATTTTACATCTTCTACTACCAATGAAGAAGACCTGTTTTCAGAGGATGAGAAGAGACGATTAAAAAGATTTAGCACAGAAGAATTTGTCTTACTTTAAAGACGATTGTGTTTGTGCTTGTTGAGACCTTTGAAAGGGGAAAAATGAGGAGTCACAAGTACCCTTGAAGCTTTATTTTCACCATCTTGATTTTATATGTCATATTAAAAAAGAACATTTGAAAATACAAAACTTTTAAAGATACCTTTTCTGACAGAAAAATGATTTAATTAATTTTGCTTTCTGATGAATATTAATGATTCTGGTTGTATTTCTATTTTCCTAAAATCTACTAATGAATCACTACATTCATTGTAAGCCTTTTAGTCGTTAACCTTCTACTTCTGCTCATTGGCCCACTGGAGCTTTGTGACAGGCTTCTCAAAGAATGGGACCCCAAAATTAGTTTCAGAAGCCTCAGTTTGTATTAATGACTAGGAGCCTACTATTAATGCAGCTAGAGTGTACTTGTGGTTTATATATCTTGATAATTAAGTAGCATTTGTTACCTGTGAAGTATATCTAATTGTTTTGTTTTTGTATATTAAAAGGAGAATTTTGAGTTAAGGTGATAGCCATGTGATTTTATAATGCCAGCTTATTATACTTCCTGTTTAGCCTTCTATAGGTTTTGTTATTAATAGTAACTAGACACTTAGACAAAGGATTAGTAGTAATGTTTGTTCTCTATCTCAAAATGAAATTTTATGGGAATTCAACTTCGGCAGTTTTAAAAATGGAATATAAAAACCTATAAATACGTCTCTGATTTTTGTTTGTATAAAACAGTGTAGTGGTGTTTAACAGTTGAACCGTTTATGAAGGAAATCTGCTATAGGATATTATGCTTTACTCTTAGGCAAATACAAGAGTTATTGTTGAGCCAGGGTTATAAAATGAATAATAAAGGTGTGAGCACATAAAATGCCTTTCTTTTGGTTTAATGTTGGGATTATTTTAATCCTTTCATTTGAATAACATCTTAAATGAATTCTGTTTATTTGTAATGAAGGCAAATACTATTGTTGCTCTGAAAGCAAAACATTATCTTACTTTATAGAGCTTTTCTTTCAATATGTAAAGGTGAGTTACTATAAAGACATAAAATTTTGTATCATCTAAAGTCATTGATCTCTTCCATAAGAAAACCCTATTTGTTTAGAGTTGCATGTGAAACTGAAACAGAGTGGGCAGATTGCTTTAGTATGCCTGATGAGAGAAATTGCGTTTGACATTTCCCGGTAAGGATGGTTTATTGAGTTGAAATAGTTCAAAATCTAATTTTTTTTCTTGTTCCTAGATAAAATCTGGATAGATTAAGTCCAAGACTAATTTTCTAGAATGTCAGGGCAGCATAGAAACAGGAAGCTGATGGTATGTGAGACTTTTTATTCGACCGTCCTTTCATCTAAGCCATTGCTATTTACTGTTCCACATAGCCACAGGGGTCATAGGTCAGTGAGAGAACTCACAACTTACTGTGCATTTTTCTATAAGAACTATATAAAAGCTTAGGGTTACAGAATAGCCTTATTATTTTCCTAACTTATTGTGGGATCATTTTAAAGTACAATTTTGGAATGGGAAAAATTGCACCAGGAAAATGGTAAGAGAAGGCAGCAACTTTCTTTGTGTTTGTGTTGAAAATATGTACTCATTGAAAATATGTACAAATCCTTTTTTTTTTTTTTTGGTTGGTCGTGGGGCTTGAACTCTGGGCCTGGGCATGTACAAATCTTTTAATACAGTCATCCGCATCACTAAGAATAAATGTTGAGAATGAGTATCATTACCATAAATAAGCATATAAAAAGTATTCAGTAGTATACATGAGTAAATGACTGCATGAATGGAAATTGAGAGAGGCTGTTGGATTTATCTTGCTTGTTTATTAATTGAACTTTATCTGAGGACTAGATAAAAATGAGGCTACTCTTTTTGGGAGAAAGCAGCAAAAAAAAAAAAAAATGGCATTATTAGGTTTAGAATAGAAGCAGTATATATCCTAGTTGCAGACTCAGTTTTGAACTCAGATTTCATTTCAAGTTCAAAGAGCCACTAAGCACAGTTAGTAAAGCTTATGGATGATGGTGCTTAGCCTGGAATAAGGGAACATCAAAAAGGACAAAGTTCTAAAATGGTCATTCTGTTGGAATTGGGATGGGAATCCTCGATTTGGGCATCAATATTAAGATAGTAGATTTTACCATTAACATTCCAGAAATGAATTTTTAAATTCTAGATAGGACTTTTTGATAATGAAGATTTCTTTTGTTTCTTCATAAGATTTGACAATTGGAATCCCTTTTTGTCATTATGTGAACCACTGGCAGGTAATTTTGAAAGTCATAATTTACTGAATGAATGAAAAGATCTTTTATAGTATAAGTATATACAAAAAAGATTTCCCTGAGGTATTCATTTTTCTGCTTTTACATTAAATCAGCCACATTAAATTTGTATTAGTTAGAAGACATCTTTTAGAAGATTAAGAATTTAGGTCACTTTTGTATTCTGTTAACCTTAGGATTTAACATTGCCTAATGAGGCCTTACTATATGTGTTAAATCCAACTTGGTTTTAGAGAAATTAAAGTAAAAGATGAAGAAAGGAAATGGTGCTGTGGCTCAAGTAGTAGAGTGCTCGCCTCCAGCGGAGGAGCCCAGGGACGGTGCCCAGGCCCAGAGTTCAAGTCCCATGACAGACAAAAAAAAAAAAAAAAAAAGATTGATATTTGCAGGGTGCCTGTGGCTCACGCCTGTTTCCTAGCTCTCAGGAGGCTGAGATCTGAGGATCACGGTTCAAAGCCAGCAGGGGGGCAGGAAAGTATGTGAGAATCTTATCTCCAATAAACCACCAGAAAACCAGAAGTGGCGCTGTGGCTTAAGTGCTAGAGCTGAAGAGCTCAAGGATAGCTCCAAGGCCCAGAGTTCAAACCCCATGACTGACCCCCCCCCCCCGAAAAACAAACAAACAAACCACAACACAACACACAAAACCACAACAAAAGAAATGAAGTAAAATGACATCTTTTTAATCTGTCCACTTTTGGGTTAGATACCTGTAGGAGATCTCTAGTTAATCTTCTATTATTCCATGCCAGAAAGCATTTAATTACTGATTAAATCACACCAACCCAGCTTTTCATTTACTTTGGTTCTTTTCTAGTAGGGAGAAGTTTCATTTTTATGGTTTATCACAGATTACCTTTAATAGCTTGAATTTGGCATCTAAGTATTTTTGACTATACAAATTCATATCCAAGTATAAAAAATACTTTGAAAATTTTTTCAAAACAGGAAACAGAAGAGCAAATAAATAATTTGTAGGTATCAAATCACCAGTTGGGTTACCATAAGGAAGCAATTGAGAATTTAAAATAATGGCAAATAGAAGCAAGAAATTCTTAATACATAATAGAAGCAATTTCTTAGAAACATAAGGGATTATTATTTTTTATAAAAGAACAAGTGTCTTGCAAAATTTTAAAAGAGAATAAATATTTACAATATGCTATTGATGATAGCCTCAGTATTATTGTCAGCCCACCACAGTTTAATTGTGTTATTCAGTTGAGCTTCCATACTAAGTATTTTGGGAGAGTAAATTGAAAAGGTGAAATATCAAGCCAGGAAAATTGGGAACATCCTATTGATTCTAAAATATAAATTTTATATCATTTTACGTTTGAATCTTAAGTCAGTTTCAAAATCTTAAAGAAATTTTGTGTGGCTTTCATAGTTATTTAAAGACTTTGTCATTGCCTATAAACTTTTTATATTTAGAATTGGTACTGCTGACACATTTTGGCGTTAGCATTTTCCTCTCTTTCTTTTTTACAGTCTTCCTCGACATTATTGGTGACAAGCAATGGCCAAAGCATTTAAAACTATATAAGATTTTACTTATTCTCTCACAGTGATAAGAAAAATATTGTAATTGTGGAAAAAATGTTAGTTATTAGGTAAAAAAATTACTTTTTGTTGTTCTACACGTTAATTTTTCCAGAAATTTAAACAGCCTTCCAAATATTCTTATTCTTGAGTGAGAAATAAAGGAAATATTCCATAGAGAACTATCATTCATTAGAAATGTGTGTATGTGTGTGTGAGAGAGAGAGAGAGAGAGAGAGAGAGAGAGAGAGAGAGTGAGTGAGAGAGTGTGTTTGTGCACACTCACACATACATGGACCAGTCCTGGAGCTTGACCTCAGGGCGGGGTGCTACCTGAACTTTTTTGCTCAAGATTAGTGCTCTACCATTTGAGCCACAGCTCCACTTCAGCTTTTTGCTGGTTAATTGGTGAGAAGAGCCTCATGGACTTTCCTGATTGGGCTTTGCTAAGAACTGCAACCCACCATCCTCAGATTTCTGCCTCTGGAGTAGCTAGGATTACAGACTTGAGCCCCTAGTACCTGGCTCCATTCATTTAAATGATTGAAAATGAGTTCATGGCTGGGCACAAGTGGCTCATGCCTGTAGTCTTAGCTACTCAGTAGGTTGAGATCACTGTTCAAAGCCAGCCAGGGCAGGAAAGTCTATGAGACTTGTATCTTGTAACTGCTAGAAGAAACCTGAAAGTGGAGCTGTGGCTGTAGTAGTAGAACACTAGCCATGAGCAAAAAAGTTCAGGGATAGGAGTTCAAGTCCCAAGACCAGCACCAAAGAAAAAGTTTGTGATCACTTTGTCATAAGATAATTGCATTTACCATAAGATAATTATAATACACATTTATATATCATGATACATAATTGACATGTAATAATAAATGATAAATACATTTTATACTAAAATAGCATACATGAATGAAAATAGAAAAATGTGTTTAAAAAATTCTTTTATATCCAACAAAGGTAAACAAAGAAAGTTGAAATCCAATGGATGTCTGTGAACAAATGGACTAACAGCACAATTAATGTGAACATTGGGATGTGGATGATCACCTAGCAGTTCAGATCAGGGAGTCTAATTAGAACAGGTAGTTTTAGTGCAGAGATGCAGATTTAAAGCATTTCTTTTTTGGGGGTGGTGGTGAAGGGGTGCTGGTCCTGGGGCTTGAACTCAGGGCCTAGATGTCCCTGAACTTCTTTTGCTCAAAGCTAGCATTCTACCACTTGAACTATAGCTCTACTTCCGGTTTTGGTAGTTTAGTGGAAATGAGAGTCTCACAGACTTTCTTGTCCCAGCTGACTTTGATCCATGATTGTCATATCATATCTTCCTGAGTAGCTAGGATTACAGGCATGAGTCACTGGTGCCTCCCTTCCTTCCTTCTTTCCTCCCTTCCTCCCTTCCTCCCTTTCTCCTTTCCTTCCTTTCTGTTTTAGGCTCCCATTCGTTAATCGGGTTCAGTAAGGTGTTTTTATATTTTTATTTATTTAGCTATATTCTTGTAGCATCCTTTTTTTTTCTTTTTTAAAAGTTTTGCAAATCATAGTATGTAACAGCACTTCACTCTTTGTGACTGGATAATATACTATAGATGAATAATACCACATTTTATTTATTCTTCAATTGATGGACGTTGAGATTGTTTCTACTTTGGGGCTATTATGAATAATGCTTCTTTAACAGTTATCAACATAACTGTGTTGGCTTATGTTTTCTTTTTTTCTGACCCTGAAAAGGAATTGGTATTGCTAGTCATGTAGTAACTTTACATTTAACTACTTGAAAAATTACCAAGTTGTTTTTTTCATCAATGTGACTACAGCATTTTAACAGCAGTCTACAAGGGCTCCAGTTTTTCTACCTCCTCACCAACCTTGATTTTCCTAGTTGCTTTTGATGTTGACTATCTTCCCATGTGCTTACTTTCCATTTTTATATTCTAGAAGAAATGTTTTCAAGTTCTGTGCTCATTTTTAAGTTGGGTCCTTTGTCTTTGTATTATTTAGTTGAAGGATTCTTTGCATTTTGTGGATACAACTCAGTTACCAGTTACCAGTTGTGTGGTTTGCAACTGTTTCTCAATCGGTGGGTTGTTTTTTTTTTTTACTTTAATGATGGTGAAAAGTAAAGCCTATTTTCTTTTTACTTAGTGTTTCCTTTGAAACTCAAAATGGTTTTAATTTTGATAAAGTCCATTTTCTCTATTTTTCCTTTGCTTCTGCTGTTATATTTAAGAAACAATTGCTTCATCCAAATTCATAAAGATTGATACCTATTTTCTTTTATAGTTTTAGCTCATATATTTAGGTTTTTCTTCATTTTGAGTTGATTTTTGTGTACGGTTGATCCTTTGGAATGCACATATCCTGTTGTCTCATCTCTATTTGCTAAAAAATAAAAGACTATTCTGTTCTCTGTTGTATGGTATTAGCTTTGTTACTGAATATCAGTTAACCATAAATATAAGGATTTATTTCTGGACTCTCCTCCACCCTCCCACCCCTCACCCCCGCCCAGCTTCAGTGCTAGGGATTTAATCAGGGCCTTGTAAATGCTAAGTACAATACTGTACCACTCACCTCCATCTCTAGCTTCTAGATGGTCTTCCTCATGCCAATACCATACTTTTTAATCACTGTAACTTTGTGGTAAATTTTAAAATTGAGAAGGGAGCCTCCAATTTTGTTCTTTTATAAGATTGCTTAAAAAATTTTTTTTTGTTTTGTTTTTTTGGTCATAGAGTTTGAACTCCGGGCCTGGGCGCTGTCCCTCAGCTCTTCAGCTCAAGGTGAGTGCTCTACCACTTGAGCTACAGCGCCACTTCCTGCTTTAAAATTTTTTGATATCTATATTTCACTTGACTTTTAAGATTAAAAAAATCAGCTTCTGAATTGGAACATATTTTTAATCTTCCCTTTTGAAATATAGGGAGTTTTTTGGTTTGTTTTTAAGAGAAGAGAGGGCAGAGAAAATAGTACACAGAATGGTGAAGTAGCCAGATATGATGGAAGCAGAAGACTTGTAGAGAGCAATGTTACACCTTTTTTTTTTTTTTTAACTTCTAGTCTTTTTTTTTTTTTTCCTTCGGTCGTGGGGCTTGAACTCTGGGCCTGAACGCTGTCCCCCAGCTCTTCAGCTCAAGGCTAGTACTCTACCTTCACCTGTTTTTTGAGAGGGAAAAAGAGTTTAAAACACAGGCAGTCTAAGGAAGTAGACTAGAGGTAACCAGAAGAGATGAGGGGACATTTGACAAAGATTTTTCTTCTACCTAAGTAGTATTGTGGATTAAATCCCTGTTGCTTTGGAAACTGCACATTAAGAGTTGTAAGTTAAGGGCTGGTTTGTGACTTAGTGGTAGAGTGCTTGCCTGGCATGCAAGAAGCCCTGAGTTCCATTCCTCAGTACCACTTAAACAGAAAAAGGTGGAAGTGGCGTTGTGACTCAAGTGATAGAGTGCTAGCCTTGAGCAAAAGAAGCTCAAAGACAGTGTCCAGGCCCTAAGTTCAAGTCCTAGGACTAGCACATACACAAAGAAAAGCCTTGTAAGTTAAGTAGAAAGTTTGTATAAGATGCTTCTTTCCTCTCCTTTTTATCCTGGTACATTCTGCCCACCCTGAGGTTAGGAACCTATAAGGTGACATTTTGAGCCTTCTTTTCTTTGCCTGGCCATCAGACCCCAATTTTCCAGAAACTGCAATTAAGAAAGACCTTTTGTTACTGTACAATTAGAGGGAAGGGGACTCCCAGTGGCATTAAACAGACTGAGGGCTTTGCAAAATATAGCAAGTTCATGTCTACTAATATGTTATTTGGCCTCCCTAGTTTAAGCAGTGATTTGTTGTTTTCATGCTAATACAAATTCTTGTATTAATAGGAGCATGGCCTTGAGTTTCTTCATCCGCCTGGGAAAAAAATTACTTGTTTGATGGTAAACAAAGAACAGAAGAATCAATTCATTGTCCTTGTTTTAAAAAAAGATGGTATGAAGCAATAGTGGAATAATTTTAATTGTAACCATCTAACACTTGCGATCAGTAAGATCATTTGTGTTCTGTTTTTAGGAAATAGAGTATTAAAGAGTACATAGCGCATTAGAAATGCAAAACATGACCACATGTTCTCAGGATTTTGTCAGTGTTACATGAAAGAGCACTTGTACTGGGATGCCAGCTCTGAGGGTATTCTCTGTTCAGTGTGTATTTACAGAGATGTATGAATATTTGATTAATGAGTCATGGTCTCTGGAGAAATTTAATAACTGTATTGCTGTACAAAGCCAGGCCCTTAACTGTTAACACAGCTGCCAATAGTGTCATTGACACTGCAGCCCTTTCTGAATCTAATATATTCTGGGAGTAAATTCCTTGGTGAAAAAGGGACCTTTGAGAGGCATTCAGTTATCTGTTTTGAACTTTATTCAATTTACAGGCTCTGATTTGTAAAGATTTTTCCAATGAAAACAAGCAGTACTAGAAAAACTTAAAAATGTCCTTTTTATATTAATGATTATTTTCCCCAGAAATTGGTAGGGAAAACCATTGATAAATAAAAAGCGATGACTATCCTCTTTATAATTATCTCTTAAGGATTCAATAATATTTTTTGTCTTGTTCCTCATATATAAAATATCTATAAGAAGAAAACAATATAAGACATTATTTTTGATGAATATGTATAGATCTCATATCTATTTGAATGCCATAATCTGAATTTATTATTAAACGATTTCATGCTTTTTCAGCAATAATTGATGGCTAATTTACCCTTTCTTCATCTTTCTCTTTTTTTGTTTGGTTTCTCATACCCATGAAGAAATCAATTCTAACATTCAAAGCTATATAAGTATTTTAGTAATGTTACCTCCGTTTAACTGCATGAGTAACAGGGAGAAATGTCAAAAAAAGATAAATTCAGTGCAGGAGCTTTTGCTGGAAGGTGTAAGTGCAGGTTAGAATTATCCATGCTATGCAGAATTTCCTGCAACACCTCTCCTTAGGGCCACAATGCATTACAGCAGACGTGTAATGAAGCTGCTATAAAATCTCTGGTAATTAAGGGGGATTTGACAGTAATTGCAACAGTGAATCAACTTAATTATTACCTGCTTCAAAGAGAACTAACCTGATGTTATAATCTAACCTTTTCTATTTTAAAAATGGGAGATTAAACAAGTATATGTAGCATTTAAAAATTAAATGTGTTGAGATAGAATTGTATTAATATACTTCTAATATACATTTTTGCCATGTACACATCAACTTCTCAAGAACTACAATTCAATTCTCTGTGATCTATTAAAGTTATTTGATATACTCTGGAAAGAGAAGAAAAGCTATATCTTTTTCAAACCAGCTTTGTCTTAAGCCACAGACAGGCCTTGGCTGTGGCTAACCTGACCTCCACAATTAAAGAAGGATACTTAATATTGTGTGTAAAGAAAAGAAAAACAGAAATTATCAGCATTTATATTTAGGTATACTATCTCTTAGAATCTATGCACATAAAGGTGAAGATTTATGGTTATCTGCAAGCTCTTAGGTAATTTGGTATGTATTTTAGTCCTGGATACAAGAATGAGACACAAGTTTCAGGCCAAGTTACTCCTATGGTAATAGGTCTTATAAATTACACTTTCTATTCCCTATCACCTACCTATTTCCTAGTTTCCTGCTTATAAAAGTTGAAGTGGTGAAAGATGATAGTATGGTTTTAATATGAATTCATGTCATATACTGTGGTTATCAGGTACTTAGGAAATGTAAGCAACACCAGACTTTTAGATCTGGGTTTGCCTCCTGTCTGGTAACTCTTTTTTCCAGCTCTCTTTTCTACTTTTTTCTTTTTTCTCCAGTCCTGGGGCTTTGTCATGGCCTTGTTAATGCTTCATAATTGTAGAAAAATTGGTTCACAATAGTTTTATTTCAGAGTTGAATGTTTTTGTTTGTTTTTGTGTCTACTATAAGCAGAGACCAAATGAACTGCTTTGTTTCCCCAGAGATGATTGATTAGGCATAGGTTTGGAGATGGAACAATCTTATCCTGAGCCACTACCTGCCACATATCAGTATGTTGATAGGGAAGTAAACAGAATTGAGTATTCCTCTGGGGAAGCAGTAGATACTTGCCCAGAACCAGAAGGTAAGCTTTGATTATTGGCTTTTAAGATCAATTGTTCAAGTTTTTCTTTTGTTGCGTTGAAAATTTAACTTGAAAAAAATAGAGAACACATGTTCCTTATTTTCTAATGTTTCCTTTATGCCACAAATTAGACTTTCTCTTAAAGTGGGAGGCAAATAGTATAGTCAATAATTGAATAATGGATGATAGGGTCATTAAGCAATGTAGATTCAAATGTGTGTGTGTGTGTGTGTGTGTGTGTGTGTGTGTGTGTGTGTGTGTGTGTGTGTGTGTGTGTGTGTGTGTGTGTGTGTGTGTGTGTGTGTGTGTGTGTGTGTGTGTGCGTGCCAATCCTGGGGCTTGAACTCAGGTCCTAGGCACTGTCGCTGAGCTTCTTTTGCTCAAGGATAGCATACTACCACTTGAACCATAGCTCCACATCTGTTTTTTTTTTTTTTTTTTTTTTTGGGTAGTTTATTGGAGATAAAAGTAATGGATTTTCTTGTGAAGGCTAACTTTGAACTGTGATCTTCAGACCCAGCCTCCTGAGTAGTTAGCATTACAGGTGTGAGCTACTGGCACCTGGCACTGGATTCTAATTTTGATCTGGTCATTGACTGAGCTGGGGCAATTGTCTAGACACTGTTTTATTCTTGGATTGAATTTTAACTACTCCACGGGATCTTCTAAAACCTGAGTTCCTTGTTCATTAGAAAAACTGGAAAAAAAGCAGATTGTTTTAACAAATTAACCCAATTTCAAAGGTACCCATTTTATGAGTAGAGATTTTCCTATTCCATATGAGCCATGGTTCTTTTTTATTCATATTTATAACTTAATTTAATAGGAATCAATGAGCTTTTATACCTTTGTTTGTTTGTCATTTAGATGGTTTATTCCTTATTAGTAATGAGCAGAGTAGGTTAAAAGGGATGACAGTCAAACCAAATGATTTCTATTAGATAAACAGCATAACCAGGTCATGAGAAGAGGGTGGAAGAGGCTATTGGCCACGGTAAGAATCTTTTATTTACACATCTTCATGCAAGTGAGAAAGAAAAATGAACAAAACAGATAAGGTTCTTGCTCTCATTATAATTATAATGCATTTTTCAGAGCTTACTCCTCCAGGTACTTCATACATTTGTCTTGAGGTTATAACAGAATCTGTGCTTTCTAGAGAACAAACCCAAGACTTAGATTAAGCAAAATTGTCCAAGAATGTCCATCTGGCAGGTCACATATTCAGGATTCAATCCTGGATCTGTTTGATTCTCTAAGTGGCAAAAACTTCTAACTTTGGAATTGTTTGTGTTAATAAACCATATTGTTCCTTCCCCAGATACCACAGGTAAAATAGGATAATAGTTACAAGGTTCCATTGAAGTCTGCACTTCCCAAGTCAAAATAATTTCTAAGTCAGCATTTTCAATGTCAGATGTAAGAAGCAGTGAGTTTTAGTTATTACTCTTCATATTATAAGCCCTTCCACAATTTTGCTCAGTTTTTCCAACAGGAAAAATATGCACTGACTACTCAAGAACTTTTTTTTTAAGAGTAGGTATCCATTTAGAGACCATGTGGTAAAGACAAATTATTATGATTGTTTGTTTTTATGGAATTATAATTATATTATGCTTTCTGGACTGGAGGTGTGGTTCAATTGACAGAGTACTTGTCTAGCAAGTGAGAGGCTCTGAGTTCAAACTTCAGTACTGCCAACAAAAAAAAGAAAAGAAAAGAAAAAAATGCTTTCTGAGAGAAAGCAAATTTTATGACCATCTTAATTATTCTGGGACAGAGTATTAGATTAAGTATATATTCATTTCTGCTTTGGGCAATAGAGAAGAGCTTTCTAGTTAACATGGATAAGGGATTAAGAGTTGAGATCATCTGGAAGTTTTAAGTATTTTAAGGATGAGCTAATTCTTTTCCTTCTGCTTCTTCCTCCTTACAGTTGAAGAGAAGAAGAAGAAGACGAAGATGAAGAAGAAGAAGAAAAGAGGAGGAAGAGGAGAAGGAGGAGGAGGAGGAAGAGGATGAAGAGGAGGAGGAAGAAGAAGAGGAAGAAAAAGTCATCAATACTCTCAGATGGATCTTTTCACTCACAGCTGATTCTCTCTCCCTTAAGCCCTTTCTGGCTTTGAATGCTGGGGCTGGCTTCAAACCTCAGTCCTCACATCTCAGCCACCAGTGCCCGACTGTCCTTTTCTTATTGATGAGGAAACAGATGAGGACCAAAAAGATAAAATTATTTGTCCAAGTTCCATATGACAGAGCTGCTATTTTTTCGTATGGGCACTATGGTTTGTTCTTTTAGCTTAGAGAAAATTTATTTTAAAGAGTTTAGTTTATATCTGTCAGTTTTAATAGAAGAGCATAAATACCAGAGTTCGTGTCTTTTATAAACGTCTACTTGTATTTAAGTAAATTAGTTGGTTATCAGGACTACAGTCCTAAAAAGGAATAGAGTTCTGTTCTAGAAACTGACTTTCTTTCAGCGTCTGATTTGAATATTGATGTAGAGTTGGGATATTTAGTGAAAGCTGTTAGTATAGTATAGAGAGATAATAGTGAATTAGGAGAGAATCCATCTAAGCAGCTTTTAAAAAAATGTCCACTCCTCCTTCAATGAGTATGGTTTTTTATTTTTTCTTTGTGGAAGTACTAGTTTGAATTCTTACTCAGTTCCTCATACTTTCTAGGCAGGTACTCTTAATGCCACACCTCAAGTCTTGATTTTTTTTTTTTTTTTTGCCAGTCCTGGGGCTTGAACTCAGGGCCTTGGCACTGTCCCTGAGCTTCTTTTGCACAAGGCTAACACTCTGCAACTTGAGCCACAGCACCTTTTCCAGCTTTTTCTGTGTATGTGGTACTGAGGAATTGAACCCAGGGCTTCATGCATGCTAGGCAAACGCTCTATCGCTAAGCCACATTCCCAGCCCAAGTCCTGATTATTTTTGCTATGTACTTTATTTTGGAGATAGGATCTCACTCCCTGCCTGAGCACATGCCAGAGTAGTATCTGCCTAGAAGCTTCTAGTGTAGCTTCGGATAACATGCTTACATCACTATATCTAGCTCTTTATTAAGAAGGTGTTCTTGCCCTGACTAGCCTCAGCCACAGTTCTCTCAATCAGAGGCTCCCAGATAGCTAGGATTACAGGTATGATCCACAGACACCAGCTCCCCCCCACCCCCCGCCCCCTGCTCCTGTTTCCTTTTTTTTTTTAATTGATATACTGGGTCACTTCTACAAGTGGCAGGATGTTGATTGCCAGCTGCTGTGCTTTCAAAAGGAGTGCAGGATCTGAAAAGGAGAAGGGAGACATAAAATCTTGATGTCAGTAATTTATTGCTATGTAACAAGTCACCCCAAAACTTACTGTCTTAACCTTCTCTTGATTTTATGGTTGGTTAGGCTCAGCTGTGAGGTTCTCCATGTAGTAAAGCTATGTCTTCAGCTGGGAGCTTGAACATCCATGGTCTCTCATTTTCAGTACCACTCTCCAAGTGGCCTCTCATTTGGTAGTCTAACCTGAATTTTTCTATAGCATGGCAGTGGAAAAATGGAAAGCTTTCAGGTCTTGTTCAGGTTTGGATGAGGATCTGGCACAGTGTCACTTCTGATAAATTCTTTTGAGCAAAAACATAGCCTAGATTCAAGGGTAGGGAAAAGAGATTTCATTTACTGATGGGAGAAATGGTAAAGAATTTTATGGCCATTTAAAAAATAATTTTTTGTTGTAAAGGTTACAGAGGGGTTACAGTTACATAGTTATATACAGTTACATCAGGTAAAGAGTACATTGATTTTTGGAAAAGTCAACCCTTCCCTATTCTCTCCCAGTTTTTCCTACTCCATCCCTACTCACAAGTTGTATTGTTCATTTTTGACATTGTGTCCAGTGTATGGTCATTTTTAATTTACCACACTGTCAATTTTTTAGGGTCTTAATTTTTATTTCTCTGGAAATCTTTTTTATTTTTTTGGTATTGCCAGCGCTTCACACAAGCTAGACAAGCTCTCTACCACTGTGCCACAGCCCTAGCCCCATCTCCAGCAATATTACAACTTCCCTTTATTAACTTTTTAATATCCACCTAAAATATCAACAAATCTACTATTTCCTTAATCTAAGGAATAATTTATTTTTCTCTACTTTCCTCAGAGTCACAGGTATACATAATACACTTGTACTAGAGAGTAAAAAATGCTTGTATTAACATTTCATGGAAACCCTGATTTCAGAGATTACAAAAGATTCCTGATTATCTTTGTTAGAGCAGAGGGAGATTTTCCAGCCTCTTTTTACTTTCTAGGGTTGTAAAAATAGGCTCTGGGCCCTAGGAAATTCAAATTTTGGAATAAAAAAGAAAAATGAACATGGGAGAGTGAGCCAGAAAGAGAATTTTGGCTGGAGATTTAGATGAATAATTTGATTCAGCAAGAAGACCCTATCCACTTTCCCTTTGGCTGCTTAATTCTAATTTCTCTAATAGAGTCAGAATTTAGGGAATCATCACTGACCAGGTACTGCTCTGCCAGAGCAAAAGAAAGTGCCAAACTGCCTTCACAATGATGGCCAGTTTGACATGGAGACATTGTAAAAATAGAAGTGAAGAGTCTGCTTTGATTCCCTAAACTTTATTTTAATAGTTACAGAGGATTTACACCCAAGCACCCATGGTCTGCTTTTCTGCTGAAAATGCAGCGCTGGCTGGGCCAGCCACACTCTCCTCCTGAATGAAGCCTGGGGACAATGGGTGGGCATGGAGTGGCTAGCACCAGAAGACAGCAATGCGATTTCTGAATCCCCTTTCCCCTGAGGGCACTGGCGGAATCACCAAGAGGCAGCCCATTCCTGCTCAAATGAGAGATGGCAGTTTATCATGTCAGACTGCGGCACAGAGGGTTAAGACTATGGGGCTTCTGGCTGACTTGAGCAGGATTTCATCTTGGGGCCCCTCAGGCCATATAGAGGAAACCTACAAGGTTCATTCTGCCTTTTCCATTGTCTGGCTGTCTAGTCTTCATTCCCCACACCAGTGTTCTCTTGACCATCTTTACAAACAAAATCCAAGTCATTTGTACGATAGAAGCAAGACAAGATTTTTGAAAGAACTTTCACAATGTGTATCCCCACACATTTAATGTGCAGAAGAGCTATAAAAGGATGGGCTTTCAATTTAGAAATTGTAACATAGCTCCACAAACTTAGGGACCTATCTTTTAACATTTAGAACAATTCTGGGGAAAGAATTGGAAAGGATTTCTTCTGAATAGAGACTTAATCTGTGGAGGCAGGATCATTAGAGAAAAATATACATACATAATTCTTGTGTGGAGCTGTGATATTAAGATTCAGTTCACGGCTCCGATTAGAGTTCATCGCCACCTATTTCAGATTTCCCACGCAGTAATTGTCTTATTGTAAAAATCTCCTGTGTCTATTTGCTGGATTACTATGTTGTCTATAAATATTTAGTGATAATTCATGATTGGGTTGTATTTACCCCTGTAGTTATGTATTACAAATGAAACAACAGCATCTGCTGAAATTAAAAGTGGCCACATTTTCGCTGGAGCTTAATTAAATGCCAAAATTTATCTACATTAACAACAAAGTAGTGAAATTTATTGATCAATTCACATGATATAAGTTGACAAATGGCTTAAGCAATTTCCATAATTTTCTACACGTGTTAAAATTTGTAATGAAAAAGAACACTATATTAACATTAAATGAGAACTGAAAGGCAGGTTTTGTACTGGGGCCGGTGCCCTGGAGCAGTGTACTTTGTTTCCCGGGCCCTGTCCAGGCTTGCTGTTTGAGCTGAGTACAGATGGGTCTCTGACAGTCCTACAGCTGTTCTCCTAATTGTCCATTAAGTGTTCTATTGATTCTCTGATTCAAAGTACATGTCTTTCAGCTCAAGCTATCGTGCGAAGTGGCAGACACATTCCTTGTAGAATGACAGAGCTGCTTGAAACCTAAAAATGTGGTCTGCCAGTTTCAATTGAGGATGCTGCTTTCAAAGGCGAAGGCTTGGTTAAAGGAGCTTTGGAAGAGCTGGTTGGGTTATATTTTCTAAACTTTTAGCATCAATCAATTAAAGCAGCAGCCGCATGAGGAGTTTTAATTTCGGTTAAGCATGTGCAGATTGCACCTGGCTGATTCAGGCCAGGGCGAAAGATCGTACTCGTAACAGAAGGTCAGGCTTGTTTAGTTGTATGCTGGTAGAGCCTCCCCTCCCCCACCCAGGCTCCTTACATGCACAGTCATTTTCATTTGGCTTGCAAGTTCACTTTTAGCATTTATAAAAAAAAAGGGGGGGATCATCTGCAATTCCAGATTATGCCAGTCAGAAACTGTTTAAAACCATCTCTCTTTAATCTAGAAAGTCAAAGGTAAGATGCATATCTGTTGCCACCATAAATCTTCATAGAAACAAGTAACTATAGATAGAATTGTAAAAGTTACTTAGTTCTCCACAAGAAGAGATTTCTTAATCTAAAACTTCCAGTCCCTTGTGTCATGGCTTGGCTTTGTTTACTGCTTTGTAGCTCGTGTGTGTGTGTGTGTGTGTGTGTGTGTGTGTGTGTGTGTGTGTGTGTGTGTGTGTGTGTGTGTGTGTGTGTGTGTGTAAAATTGTGCCTTAAGATAAGAGCTGATCTTTTCCAAGTTTGGACTTGGTTCGGTTCAGTGGTGGATCAGTTTTAGGAGCAAAACAAAACTCGACAGCCCTACAAAAAGTCCCAAATTATGGTTCAGGTTATCCCAACTAATACTTGCTTTCTTTTCTTAGTGAGATAAGAAATCCTAATGTGGGCTGGGAAGGTGGCTCAGTGGTAGAGCACTTGCCTTGCATGCTCGAGGCCCTGGGTTTGATTCCTTAGCACCACATAAGCAAAAAGCCGGAAGTGGCACTGTGGCTCAAGTGGTAGAGTGCTAGCCTTGAGCTGAGGGACAGCGCCCAGGCCCAGAGTTCAGGCCCTACAACCGGACCCCCCCTCACCCCTCCCCCCAAAAAAAAGAGAAAAAAAGAAAAGAAAAAGAAAAAAAATCCTAATGTTCCACCATTTAGGTATAGCTCTTTCAATTATTAAGTTAATTTTATTGCTGTTTTTACTTTTGAGTCAGGGTTTTGCTACATCATCTGAGCTATTCTCCAACTACTCAGTAGCTCGGCAGCCCTATTCAGCCTTTCTTCTTTTTTTTTTTTTTTTTTGGTTTTTTTTTTTGGGGGGGGGTCTGGTCATGGGGCCTGAACTCTGGGCCTGGGCACTGTCCCTCAGCTCTTCAGCTCAAGGCTAGAGCTCTACCACTTGAGCCACAGCACCACTTCTGGCTTTTTTCTTTTCTTATGTGGTGCTGAGGAATCGAACCCAGGGCCTCATGCATGCAAGGCAAGTGCTCTACCACTGAGCCACCTTCCCAGCCCCTATTCAGCCTTTCTTGCATGCACTTAAAAGCATGTGCCCCTACCCAGCTAGAGTTCTGCTCTTAATTATACAATAATAATAATAATAATAATAATAATAATAATATAAATTTCAGTAGAAGGCAGTCGTATTGTCTGGTATAATCACTAATCAATAAATGAAATAAATCTTTGTTGCTACCTGTGTGTCATTAATTTAATTAGAAGCTATCCTCATGGCACCTAATTGTAGTTGAGTTTCTCTGGTGTGATATTAACTATTAAAACATCTTTTTTTAGTGCTGGGGATTGAATCCAGGTCCTCAGCTTGCTGGATAGGTGCTTGTTCTCCTAACCACTCCTCCAGCACTCTCTGCTTTGGTTATTTTTTTAGATATGGTCTCTCAGTTTGGGTGGCTGGCTTTGGGCCCCCCATACTTTTAACACATGCCTATCTGGAATTACAAGTATAAATCTCCATGTTCAGCTTGCTTGTTGAGATTGGGTCCCACAAACTTTTTGCCCAGGTTGGCTTTAAACTCTGTGTGTGTGTGTGTGTGTGTGTGTGTGTGTGTGTGTGTGTGTGTGTGTGTGTGTGTGTGTGTGTGTGTGTGTGTGTGTGTGTGTGTGTGTGTGTGTGTGTGTGTGTGTGTGTGTGTGTGTGTGTGTGTGTGTGTGTGTGCGCGCGCTGATCCTGGGGGCTTGAACTCAGGGCCTTCCACTCTTACTTGTTTTTTTTCACTCTCACTTGAACTACATTTCCACTTCTTTTTGCTGGTTATTTGGGGATAACATTCTCTTAAATTTGTCTTCCTGGCTCACTACTTTGGACCTTGATCTTCAGATTTCAGCCTCATAAATAACTAAGATCACAGGCAAGAGCAATTTGCACCCCGCCTCACTGTGCTCTTGTTGGTCTCTGACCCAGTAGCTGGGATTATCGATGTGAACCACCACACCTAGCTGAAGTAAGTTTTGAGATTATCTAGATTTTCAAAGGAAAAAACACATTATTTAAATGTGTTTATAAATATACTTATTTAAAGGTATAAATGAGAAATATAGAGTCTATAAAGAAAAATTAATTGAAGGATTAAAAAGATTATTAGCTTTTAGTTCTCTTTAAAAAAATCTTTAAGTAGTTGTACAAAGGCATTGCCATTCAACAAAAACGTTTATGATTACAGTGCTTCTTGATCAATATCACCTCTTCCAACATTCTCACTCATCCCTTCCATCCCACCCAGTTCTTTTTCTTTTCTTTTCCTTCCTTCCTTTCTTTCTTTCTTCCTTCCTTCCTTTCTTTCTTTCTTTCTTTTCTTTCTTTCTTTCTTTCTTTCTTTCTTTCTTTCTTTCTTTCTTTCTTTCTTTCTTTCTTTCTTTCTTTCTTTCTCTCCTTCCTTCCTCCCTCCCTCCCTCCTTCCTTCCTCTCTCTCTTCTTCCTTCCTTCCTCTCTCTCTTCTTCCTTCCTTCCTTCCTTCCTTCCTTCCTTCCTTCCTTCCTTCCTTCCTTTCTTCCTTTCTTTCTTTCTTTCTTTCTTTCTTTCTTTCTTTCTTTCTTTCTTTCTTTCTTTCTTTCTTTCTTTCTTTCTTTCTTTTTCTTTCTTGCTCACCTTTACATCTTTTCACAATAACCTCTTTTGAAGAATATCTCCTTTTCATCTCATTCTTGTTGGGTAAGGAAACATGACCACTAAGCTACTGTTCCTTTTGTCAAAAAGAAAATGATTTGCATCTTGATGTGGTTTGAAGTGTGACTCCTGTGACACTGGCCCTTCCCTGGAGGTGTTCAGCTGCCAGTGGTGGGACTTGAAGGAGGGACACAGAATGTATCCATTTTTTATTTTTTTGGTCAGCATGGGGCTTGAACTCTGCGTCTGGGCGCTGTCCCTCAGCTCTTCAAGTCAAGGCAAGCACTTTACCACTTGAGCCACAGTGCCACTTCTGGCTTTTTCTGTGTATATGGTACTGAGGAATCGAACCCAGAGCTTCATGCATGGGAGGCAAGTGCTCTACCGCTAAGCCACCTTTCCAGCCCCACTTTTATTTTTTATTTTTTCAAGTGTATAATGTTTTCAGGATTTAGAAGCAAGAAGAGTTGTATACTCTATTTGCTTTAAAATATTTATTTTAGGGCTGGGAAGGTGGCTCAGTGGTAGAGCGCTTGCTTTGCATGCCTGAGGCCCTGGGTTCGATTCCTCAGCACCACATAAACAAAAAGAAATAAAGCTGGAAGTGGCACTGTGGCTCAAGTGGTAGAGTGCTAGCCTTGAGCTGAAGAGCTGAGGGACAGCGCCCAGGCCCAGAGTTCAGGCCCCATGACCGGACCAAAAAACAAAAAACAAAAAACAAATAAAATATTTATTTTAATAAAGTTAAACCTATGATATATTGTGGCATGTGTTAGGGATATATATTTTCGGAATATGGAATCTTCAACCAAAATGTCCTGTTACCAAAGGACAATAAATCCTCCCTGTCTGCTTTTTCTTGGAAAACAAGTGAAAAATCTATTTCTCACATAGTAATATAGTATATATTGATACCTGCAAAACATTATGTGAATCTACTTAGAAGCCAGCACTTTCAATTACACTGTTAGCCAGTTTTTTAAAAAGATTTTTAGAAGCTTTCAACTGTAGACTTTTGTCTTGTTGAATGAACTTCAGCTCCACTAAATTTTAAGTAAATTTGTGATGACTGAGCAATATACATTGGCTGAGCTAGAATCCAATAACCCACAGGACAAATTAATTTTCAACAAAAAGGGCAGAAACCTCAAGTGCCATGAGTATATGGAGTCTCATTCTATCTCTCTGGAGCCATTTTTGCAAATCACTACAGCTATTCATAATCTAAATCAGTCTCCTTTAGCAGCAGAAAGATCTTTTTTCATGACAAAACAGAAGATGACATTCATTAGTGCCTAACTTGCATAAGCTACCTTAAATTTATTGGTGCTCTTCTACTTATCTGAGTATGAATTCCTTTGTCTACAGCTATAGGAAAATTCCAGTTGTACTACTTAAAAATATATAAATTGTCACTTTTATCAGAACTTTTGGCAGTTTACTTTATTTTAGAAGTAAAACTGGTGGTTAAGGTTTTAAGACTGCCAATGGGCGTTGTTTCAATCATATTTAATAGGTGCCTAGGATAGTAATAGGATTATGTGTAAGGTCTGAGCTGCAAAAAAATCCATATTTTCATTCATGTACTGCTGAGGAATAGAGGTAGATATGGCTATGTGACTTTTGTTCCCTGTCGGTGCAGACTTCAAACCACCCTATATGATTGCTCATTGTATTCATGGTCTATCTATATAGAGCAAAGAGTGGGGGGCAGTTGATAGATATGACTTTGAAATGTTCGCTGAGCTGTCATAAGCTTTTCTATCAGTCAGTGAGAAACTCTTTCGTATTTCCTTCCTTCCTTCTTTCCTTCCTTCCTTCTTTCCTTCCTTTCTTCCTTCCTTCCTTCCTTCCTTCCTTCCTTCCTTCCTTCCTTCCTTCCTTCCTACCTTCCTTCTTTCCTTCCTTTCTTCCTTCCTTCCTTCCTTCCTTCCTTCCTTCCTTCCTTCCTTCCTTCCTTCCTTCCTTCCTTCCTTCCATCCTTCCTTCCTTCCTGTCTGAGATTCAGACTTGAAGTCGGTACCTGATGCTTTCAATCATTGGCTAGTGCTCTACCAATCGAGCCATGCCATCCTTGGGCCAGCTTGAACCATGATCCTCCAATTTATGCTTCTCACTGCCTCCAACCCTGAGAATCAGTCTCATATGATGTTCATAATTTTCTGAAAGGTCTTTCTTTCATTGGTCACAGTTTCTTTCCAATTTATAAGAGGCATCCTTGGATCTGTCTATTGCTATATTTCTAGAACCACATTCTTTGTTTTTGTATTCCCTCCTACCTCTACCCATATTGGTTGAAAGAGAACAAGGGAAATCTGTGTACACATCATGATTTTTTCAGTGACTGGTGGTTGGTTTGTTGGTTGGTTAGTTTCTCACCATCAGCTCTGGCTTGTTCGGATGCTGAGAACTACACAGCAAGAGTTATTTGTAGTGCATTTCTCTGAAGGAAGAGAATGTGGATGTGCCCTTAACTGAACCTCACTTGCCTAGGATGTGAGAAGAACCTGAAATAGATAGTAAGGTTTTAGTTTGGTTTTAAACCAAATTTATGAATATTTGGGGGCAATGGAAGTGTAAACTAGCCAGATCCTAAAAGATTCTTTCAGTAACTTTTGTTTCTGTGACTACATATCATCTCTAGTTTCTGAATACATGTTTCAATCTGCTTCTATCATTTATTACAGAGGTGACATCGAGGCAAGCTTTGTGTATGACCTGGATTTCCAACTGGATATATGATAGCTGCCTCCAAGTCCTCTGATTCCCCATGTTGCCTCATGCATAGTCTTCCTTATCAGTAAATAGCAATTCTGTCTGCTCATTGGCAGAGATAAAAATCCTTGAAGTCATCTTTGCCCCCTGTCCCTTTGTATCAGTTTCACGGGCAACAAAATTGCAGTGAACATTACCAGGGAACCATGCCCCCTTTCCTCAAGTACTCCGTTTCCATTCTGATTTTGCTTCTCTATAAGTACTTACACCACCTGGAATTCTCTTTTATTTGTTGGCTTGTTGAGGGCATAGGTTTTGGTGTGTTTGTGTGTTTACTGTTGAATCCTTACATGCCTTTAACACATTATATCTAACAAATAGTTGTTGAATGAATTGAATGCTTAGAATAATTCCTAGCACATTATAAATACTCAAAAACTGTACACTTATTTTATATCAGTTATAAAGTTTATTCTAGTCATTGGGCATAATATAAAATAAGCAATGAGGCTTTTTAGATATATCAACAACCTATAATTCTAGTAAATCTCTTTTATTATTTCACCGTAGCTTCAAAAGATTCCTTGGGCTTATCCCAGGGCTACAGCATGCTTTGTGTATAGTTGATCCTCAGTAAAAGTTTGGTGAATAGACTGAACGATTCTATTTCTGATATAAAAATTTCCTCTTCTGGGAAGAGGCCAGTGTTCTTCAGGACCAACTTCCAGATTAAAGCATTTTAGGACATAAGCAGAAAGAATCAAGAGGTTATATGTTCAATTTCCCCTTTTTTCATTCTGATCTTTTGTCTTAGTTTTGGATCCCTTTTACTTAATATAAACTTACTGAGCAATGTCAAGAATTTAACTGTTTTCTACTGTAAAACTTGATGTTCATATGTACTATAGTAGAAAGTTCAACTTAATAGCAAATATAGATATGTTTATGAGACCCCACTGCAGTTCAGCAGATGCCTAACAGATCTACTGAGTGCTAAGCATTGTGCTAAGTACTGAAGAGTTATACAAATAGTATTAAAGCCTAAGAACCACGGAGAAGCAGAAGTATAAGTAACTGCATTTCAGAACATGATAGAACCACATACAAAGATAGAGAAAAAAGAGCAAAAAGGAAGAACTGATTAACTTTGGGACATGAAGGAGAGGTTGAAAGAGAGGCTATGCCCAACCAAACATATAACATATGAAAACATCCAAGTAGGATTTTTTCCAGTATGTTTGAAAGGAGAGTGGGGAGAGTAGAGGCACTTCAGGAAGAGGGAAGAATACATAGAAAGAAAGAAAGATGTATGTCATAGCACTCTGCATACAGAATATATCAATAGTTTGTTACCATGGAAGTATGAAGCATGTATGTGTGTATGAGTTTGTATATGTGTGTATGTAAGGGTAATATCTGTGCTCTGTGTGTGTGTGTGTGTGTGTGTGTGTGTGTGTGTGTGTGCGTGTGTGTGTGAATCACTGAACATGAGACTTCAGGGCTTCCATGTAGCATTGAGAGCTGGCACTATTTTATGTGGTCAATTGGGGAATATTGACCAAAAGAGCATGGGTCTCTACTATTTATGCTTTCTGAAAATGGTCTGGCTGCTCTATTGAGGGTATACTGAAACAGGGAAAAGTAAAGAGACAGAGTTCCTGAGGGCTTCTCCAAAAGTGGGAAAATCCACTAGAAAATTCTGGGTGAGATGATGAAGTCCTGAGCTAAGGCAGAGTTACTATCATAGAAAAGAATTAAGGACTTTGAGGCCTTTGGCAGTTCTAGGGTTTGAACTCAGAGCTCATGCTTACTAGACAGGTAGTCTACCTCTTGAACCATACCTCCAGCTCTTCTGGCTTCTGTTATTTTCGAGATACGGTATTACTTTTTGCCTTGGACAAGCTTGGACCATGATCCTTCAATTTATGCTCTTCACTATGCCTCGTCTTTCCTGGACCGTGATGATTCTGATCTTAGCCTCCCAAGTAGCTAAGATTACAGGTATGAGTCACTGGAGACAGCTTTGAAACAGTCTTAAGACTTAGACAAAACTAATCTGATTGATTGTATTTGGGAGCAGGGTGAAGACAAATCTTGTTTGTACCATAAAAGTTAAATTTTCTGTCCCCATATTTGAAATAAATTGCTGCTCCATCATTTGTTGAAAAGGCATATTTTAAGGACAGTAGCTGCGTCAAGACTCCAGAGCTTACAGGCCAAGGTAGGGCTGGGTCTCACGGGGGTTTCACCTCTAGAATGGAATGTTTTTTCAGGGTAAAGAACCCTAACCTGAAGCCAGGTGTCACTGGTTCACACCTGTAATCCCAGCTACTCAGGATGTTGAGATTTGAGCACTGCAGTTCGAAACCAGCCTGAGTAGGAAAGTCTGTTGAGACTTGAGACTTTTTTTTTGCTTGGTTGTGGGGCCTGAACTCTGGGCCTGGGTGCTGTTCCTCAGCTCTTCAGCTCAAGGCTAGCGCTCTACCACTTGAGCCATAGCTCCACTTCTGTTATTTTCTGCTTATGTGGTGCTGAGGAATTGAACCCAGGGCCTCATGCATGCAAGGCAAGCACTCTACTCCTGAGCCACCTTCCCAGCCCAAGACTTGAGACTCTTTTTTTTTTTTCTTCTGTTCTTTCTTTTTTTTTTTTTTTTAATTTAAGACTTGAGACTCTTATCTCCAAGTAACCACAAAAAAGGCAGAACAAAAAATGGCAGTGCCTAGCCAAGCCTAGGACCAGCACACACACACACACACACACACACACACACACACACACACACACACACACACACACACACACACACACACACACACACACACACACACACACACACACACACACACACACACACACACACACACACACTAACCCAGAAATTCTATTGGGAACTTGACATGTGCTATAGTCTGGGGAGAGTATAACATCCACAACTGTTACTTCCCACCTACCTTCCCCAGTGTTCCAGGTGACTTTTTCCTACCTTCAGATGAATTCCCACTTCTTCCTTTCAAAGCCTGAGCAATTGGATGCTTGTTACCCTTGTCCCTATCATTGGCCAAGTTTGTTGTAGAAGCGAGAATCAGTTCAAAACTAGTAAGGCTTCTGTTTGGCCTATTGTCTCTTCATGAAAACTCATTTTTTGCTGGTGGCACTGATGCTTATCAGTTTGCAGGTAGATTCTCAGCTCCTGACTATGATGGCTTTCCCATCCTTATGTAATGTGGTGCCCTTCAGCCTCTCATCTTAAGATACTTGCATTGGGTTCTGTTGGTCCTATAACTCTTTAGATCCTTTCCCCTCTGGGATCTGACAGTTCTGATTTGTCTGTCCTTAGCATACCAGTGTGAAATGAGGGTAGCAAGGGTTTTTTTCCCTCCTAAGGATCACATGAAAGACTGTATGAAAAATCATTTTACAAATACTAAGAAATGGTGCAGGTATTATTATTTTCTAGAACCAAACATGGTCCAGATTAGCTCTGAGACTAGCTACAGGAAAATATTGTGACCAGTAGAAGGAAAAAGGTTAGTCCCTTGTGAACTATAAGAGGCCTTAGAGAGTTAGAATTGTTAAATTTGAGGGTAGGATATGGCCTAAGAGATGGCTTGGTGTAGCTTCCTCATTTGCCCGTGAAAACCAGACTGGATTGGAGCAGAACAGTTATTTATGTACTATTGGAGATTATCTTAGGTCAGATGATCTGCTTAGAAATAGTTATTTGAAAGCTGGAAAAGTAAAGGGGCCAGCCAGCAATGGGAAAACTCCTTCTGCCTCTCCCCAGAGCTGGGAAAACATCAGGTTTTTTTTGTTTTTACAAGGTGTATTATTTTATCACCTCTTTTCCAGGCTTGGGAGAAATATCAGGCTACCTCTGGCTCACAGGCTCCTCCAAGACCCACCTCTTTCCTTTTATGGAATAGGATTTCCCAAGCAAACACAACCATGTTGTTTGCCTGCTGCTCAGTAGCTGTGCTGTGCTGGGAATGAAGGCTCCATTCTTGATCAGCCCAGGGACTCTAGTGCCAAGCCTCTGATATATAGTGCAGGGACTGCAGGGCATCTGAGTTGTAACAAGAACAAGATGAGCTTGTGGCCTCGGGCTCCTAACCTGCTCCTCAACCCACACTTCAAAGAAAGTTATTACACAAGAGTTAGACTAAATCAAACCAAACTGCAATGTTTGCGTACTGTGGCCCATTTTCAGATCTCATTGTATCTCACCACTAGTCCCTTAGAAACCCAGTTGGGAGCAAAACAAAACGACCCAATGATAATTTAGTTGTAGGTCTTTAAAAATGAGCCCAACTGATTTATTTTGAAATTTCAGTTAAGCATGATGTCAAGAAAATCTCTCTGGCTATTTGTCATCTTTTTTCCCTCTTAGCATAGTCCGAGTAGGCAGAATAAAATTAGAAACTGGCTGTTTGTTTCCTTTCTAGTTTTTTTTTTTTGGTAGCTGTTATTGTTACTAGAATATCAGGATGCTGAGGTGTTTTGATGATAATTTTATGCCAAAAGAAGACTCATGATACAAGAAAGGCCTTTATTATGCCATTTACTATTTTATGAGCAATGTAATGTGGATGCTGTAGGAAAAGGTACGATAGATGATCTAAGATATATATTTCACTTTGGTTAGATCTACCACTCTCATGTTTTCCATAACACTACAACTTAAAAAACATGAAACATTTATTTTTTTTCTTTTGTAATTTTGAATAGTGGAAGAAAGACTGTTAAAGGTTTTCAATCATAAATTTAAACTTTGTATTTATTGTTGTATTTGGTTATGTTTAATAGAAGGGTATAGTAGCTATGGCAACTCTTTTTAAACCTAGTAGTTAAACCATGAAAACCCATTCCTTCTAATCATTCCACATACATTTATTAGGCATTGCCACGAACCCTTTAGAAAACCTTTAGTTTCAACTATGAATCATGGCAATGACTCAGAATCATTGTGGTTAGGACCAGGAGAGATCTCCAAGTTGTATGAAGAAGGAACCTGAGAATGCAGGACCGGTGATCTTGCCCCAGGACAGCACCAGTGACTCGAGGCCACCACTAGAATTATGGCTCTTTGTGCTTATATCTCATATGTAGTTTCTCTCTTACTAGGTTCAAGTCTAAAAGGAAAACCAATATCAGTGGACATTTTTGTATGAGCAGAAGCCAAAATGAACTGTTTTATTCCAAATCCAAAGGCAATTGTGTAAAAGAACAATAAAGCCAAACAGCCAGCACTTAAACTTGGGGAATGAGAGGCCACAAAGCCCAAGGAGGTGTTATGGATCAGGGCCTGATGATCTAAAGATTGAGAGGGGTTCTTCCACGTCTACAGTGCAGGAATGGAATGATCTGTGGCTACTTTTCCATGTGTCTATTTATTGCTCCAGTGCTTTCTTTTCCATCCTCAGAGATCAGAAGGAAGTTGACTTGCTGTGGTTTGGACAAACTAAGGATTGATGCTGCTGAAAAGCCTCTCACCCTTGGCCACAGCCAGCATCTCACTCTGGATGGTGCAATCACTTACCATCGTTTGTCTTCTGATGGTGAATTTTAATCAGTCAACCAACTCATCTCTCCTATATCCTCTGCAGCCTCAGTCCTAGAGGATTCCAAAGAGCATGTACTCACTGTTGTGGAGCTCAGAATCTGAGTTAGAGGTTTAGGAGACAGAAACATTTTGAAATTTAGATTTAAGATTAATTTAGAGTTGGCAAAATCAGAAGAGTGGTGTGCGATATCCCCAAGTAGGTCAGTATGATTGGACAGCTTCAGGGTGTGGACTGAGCAGTGTAGAAGGATGTCTGATTGATATAAACATAGGGCAGTTGTGCCTGACTGGGAGAATACAGTAATTGGACATTAAACTGGGTTTAACAGAACACCTTGTCATACATTCTTTACCCCATATAATCTCATGTATTATCCAAAAGCCAGCCGTTGGTGGAAAGAGGCTCAGGGAGCCAAGTGATGTGTACACAATAGGAAATTGGCAGATCCAGATCTGGAGCCCAGGTCATTGAGCCTCAAACCTGTTTTTCTCCATCCTTCAACCCCTCACCACAGCTGTTGTACAGTATCGGTAGCATACTTGAGAGAAGTGAAATTCCTGTTGAGAAGCAAGGCTTTTATGGTAATAGCAGCGCTATGACCTATGACATTAGGCCTTATGACTAGCTACTAGGTAGCCCCCACCAAGCTCAGCTATGTATCTCATTTAATCTTCAAAATAATCTTACTAGGGGCACCATTCTTATCCTCATCTTGCACTCAGGGAGCTTGAGGTGACATGTTATCTCTCTAGTCTCAAACAGAGAGAGTGGGGTACTGAATCTTAATTCTGATCTAATCTATTTGACTTGAGAGATGACACTCTTGAGTCACACTAGAAAAATAACATCTTGTGAGTATTTACACTGTGTCAGCCACTCTGCCAAGGCTTTATATACATCATCTCATTTAATCTTCACAGGAACTCTATGAAGGACACAGAAGTAGTTTTCGTTCTTTCATGGATGAGAAATTAAGCCACAGCTCAGGAGGGGTTTGTTAGTCATTCAAAGGTGCAGAGTTCAGTCAGGTTGGAATATAACCTGGGTTCTCTGGCTCTGGAACTGGGACTTGAACTTCCTAGGGTACGTGATTCACCCAAATCAGAAGTTCTGTGAGTGGAAGGCACTTGTCTTATCTACTGCTCTCCTTATTCTGGTTGGCTGTTAATTCTATGCTTTCTCCTGGTTGGCTGTTGATTCTATACCTTCTCCTAGTTGGCTGTTGATTCTATGCTTTCTCCTGGTTGGCTGTTGATTCTATGCTTTCTCCTGGTTGGCTGTTGATTCTATGCTTTCTCCTGGTTGGCTGTTGATTCTATGCCTTCTCCTGGTTGCTGTTGATTCTATGCCTTCTCATGGTTGGCTGTTGATTCTATACCTTCTCCTGGTTGGCTGTTGATTCTATGCTTTCTCCTGGTTGCTGTTGATTCTATGCCTTCTCATGGTTGGCTGTTGATTCTATACCTTCTCCTGGTTGGCTGTTGATTCTATGCTTTCTCCTGGTTGGCTGTTGATTCTATGCCTTCTCCTGGTTGCTGTTGATTCTATGCCTTCTCATGGTTGGCTGTTGATTCTATACCTTCTCCTGGTTGGCTGTTGATTCTATGCTTTCTCCTGATTGGCTGTTGATTCTATGCCTTCTCCTGGTTGCTGTTGATTCTATGTCTTCTCATGGTTGGCTGTTGATTCTATGCCTTCTCCTGGTTGGCTGTTGATTCTATGCTTTCTCCTGGTTGGCTGTTGATTCTATGCCTTCTGGTTGCTGTTGATTCTATGCCTTCTCATGGTTGCTGTTTTCATGCTGTAGCACTCTTTCACTTCACATCCTTTGCACACATTACAAGACAGCTGGGAGGGAATGTCTGTATCACATTATTAAATAAAGGTAAAGAAATTTAGACTTTGATGCATCAGACATTTATTGATCTCCTACTAAGTGCTATTCAGGGTGCTGGGAATATAAATATACAGGCAAACAAAAGGAATTATCTTCAAATATCTCACAATCTCATGAAGAAGATACATACACACACACACACACACACACACACACACACACACACACACACACACACACACACACACACACACACACACACACACACACACACCAGTAATTCAAATGCAATGTGACAACAGGTATGATGGAAGGGGACAGAGTGCCTGACTCAGAATGAGAATGATGACAGTGGTAAAATTTAAGGGGCAGTGTCCAAAGGCAAGTAGCATTTCAATGAAGTGTGTGTGTGTGTGTGTGTGTGTGTGTGTGTGTGTGTGTGTGTGTAAGAGAGAGGTGGGGGTTTGAACTCAGAGTCTTTATCCCTTAGCTTTTCTTTATCCCTTAGCTTTTACACTCAAGGTGGTCATTCTATCACTTGAACCACAGCTCCACCTCCAGCTTATTGCCGGTTAATTGGAGATAAGAGTCTCACCGTCTTTCCTGCCTGGGTTGGCTTGGAACTGTGTTTTTCACATCTCAACCTCCTTAGTAGCTAGGATTATAGGCATGAGCCACTGGTGTCTGATAATGACAGGTTTTTGCGAGCTACTGGTGCTGAGTAATGACCTGTTTTTGAGCTCAGGTTTTTTGGTACAAAAACCAATCAGATGTTTATGATACTTTGAAGCTGTTCAAAATAGCCAATGCCATGTCAGTGAATTACATTTTTTCTTACGCACTCATGCAGTTGTCTCTCATAATACTACACAAGTGAAATGTCAACACAAACACAATGCTTTGTGATGACATTTGCTTCTTGCAGGTTCAGTGGAAGGTACCATAATTGTTACTACAAAAGTCTTTGACACCACCCTTATTTGATAAAGCAGCATGCTCTGTGGATGACAGGGTCAAGGTCATATCATATGATGCTTTTCTACCAATGGATATCTCAAACTCTTTCCATATTGCTTTATTATTTTTACACTTAAAAACAGCTTTACCATCAATTACATATGATAAAATCCTATTTTGAGTGTACAGTGGATGCACTTTGACAGTGTGTACAGTTGTGTATTTACCATTACAGTTGAAATGCAGAATATTTCTAGAACCTGAGCGTGTTCCCTTCTGCTTCATGGCAGCCATTGGATTCAGTCATCATAGTGAGGTATATAGCTAGCAGCTAAGGGGGCAGCTAGACAGCAAATGGCCAGTCTGAGGCACTAACAATCACAAAGCACTTTCTAGGTACCTTGTCTATGCATGGATTCACAGATTCTGTGACACCACTCCATTCTATGGAAGACAAAATTAAGGCCGGAAAATTTCAATAGCTTGCTCAGGGTCACTGGGCTGGAAATGGTGGATTTCATCCAAGTTTCATCTCCAGCATTATCTTCTACAGCTGACATCCAAGAAGAAACAACAGAAAGAAATATGGAAGTCAAACACAATGACTCAATACTGTCTGATTCTATTTATATAAAATATTAGGAAAGGTAAAACTCCTAGTGGCCAAAAGCAGATCACCAGTTACCAGGAGTAGGGAAAGGGAAATGCGAAGAGACTTTTTTTTGTAAAGCTTATAGAATAGCCTATATTTTGATTGTAATAGTTACACATGTATATCCATTTCCCTGAGCTCATCAAATTATACTTAAAACTGGATTTTATTAGATGCAAATTCTAGCTCTACACAGTTGATTTTCAAAAACAAACAAACAAACAAACATACAAACCACAATCTGGAAAGACCTTGCAAATAATTCCTTTTTCAAAAGGCACAGTAGCCTCAGCACCATTGAAAAACACAACTTTGTTTATACATACTGCAGACTGAGAGCATAGAAATGCTTGTATGTAACTCAGTGCTCAAAGTTTTAAAAATGTGGCAAAAACAAATCAGTGCTCTCTGTGAAATTAAGTCAATAAACTCCATTTTCTTGCACTAAATGAACAATTTAATAGACATACTTCTAAATCCATTGCCAATGACCAGTGAGTAAGGGTCTGATTAAGCATGATGCAAAAAGAGCCTGCAAGTAGGACTGTTTACTAACATTTCAATTTCTACGCCTCATTTATTAGACTTGGAATAAAAAGGTGAGAGGGCTGTTTGGGATTCTCTTTAACCTTGATGATATTTCCACTGAAGCAGCATAATGGCTCTTAATTGCTTAAGTGAAAAGAACATGTTGACGTGTCCTTCTTTGGGCTAAGAGCTGAGGGCCTAAACCATTATGCTAATTCAAGCATTATATACACCAAAGTATTTATGGGACTGACACAAGTGATGTTGCAGGTAAAGGGCTGTGAAATGGTCTGTAAACAGAGAGAATTGATTTGAGGCCCAAAAGCAGTGCTGTTAAAAGTCACAGCCATTGAACAGCCAACCCTACAATTTCTATCTAGATTGTCACACTGGGTCAGACAGTGTCAGCAGGGCTGCCGTTAGAGATCAGATGAGTGGTTTAATAATATGTAAACCAACCACACAAACAGACATTCCCATGGTAGAAGTCTGGACCCGTCTGGTGTGTGTGTGTGTGTGTGTGTGTGTGTGTGTGTGTGTGTGTGTGTGTGTGTGTGTGTGTCTGTGTGTGTGTGTGTGTGTGTACATATGTGCATCCTCACCAAATTTTCATTATGGAAGCTTCATAGTGTTATAGTCAATGAATGTTAGTGTGTTGGTTTCTGACAAAAAAAAAAGTCTGGCAAATACAAGGCAGGCAACAAAATGGAATTTACCCATGTACTTTCTGCCTAAAGATATACAGACAGAACTCTGTAAGCAGATGTCATCCATGGAAGGAAGAACCACAGATTCTTGCACCTGATCTATGCCTTTGGCATCATTCATGTTTAATGTCTCTTTCTAAATTAAGACTTTTTTTTTTTGCCATAGTGGGTTTGAACCCAAGGCCTCCAAGTTACTAGACAGGTGCTTAACCACTTGAACCACTTCCCTGGACCTTTTGTGACTTTTAATTATTATTTTTTTAGGTAAGGTTGATTATTTTTGCCCAGTTGGGTCTCAGAACTCAATCTTCCTACCTATGGCCTCCTGTGTAGCTGAAATTACAGAAATGAATCACCATATTTGGCTTATTGGTTGAGATGGAGTTCTCAATAACGTTTTGCCTGGATTGATCTCAAACCTTTATCCTTCTAATCTCCATCTTCTAGTAGCTGAGTTTATAGGTATGTGCGACTATGCCTGGCAGAACTATACATCTTTTTTGAGCCAATCTCAACTAAATTATGTAAGGCTCTTTATCACTCACATTATTAACATGACTTGCATTTTTGTTGGTCCTGGGGCTTAAACTCAGGGCCTAGGCACTGTCCCTGAGTTCTTTTGTTCAAGGTTAGTACTCTACCACTTTGAGCCAGAGCGCCACTTCTGGTTTTCTGGTGGTTAATTGGAGTTGAGAGTCTCGAGACTTTCCTGAGCAGGCTGGCTTTGAACCATGATCCTCAGATCTCAGCCTCCTGAGTGGCTAGGATTACAGTCGTGAGCCACAGTTACCTGGCTGCTTTAGTATAGTCAATTTTATTTGAACCAAGTTCTGTTAAAATTCAGCCTTCATAAACAACATGGCTGCCAGGCACCTGTGGCTCACGCCTGTATTCCTAGCTACTCAGGAAACTGAGATCTGAGGATTACGGTTCAAAGCCAGCCTGGGCAGGAAAGTCTGTGAGACTCTTATCTCCAACAAACCACTAGGAAACCAGGAGTGGTGCTGTGGTTCAAGTGGTAGAGTGCTTGCCTTGAGCTGAAGAGGTGAGGGACAGCACCCAGGCCCAGAGTTCAAGCCCCATGACTGACAAAACAACAACAACATGGCTTCATTCTGAATTTGTTTGAAATCACTAGAAACAAGAATCATTCAGTTGTTTAGTTTGAGTTGAGGAGACTGTGATGAGAAATTTCCTCCCATTCCAACTTAAAGGTAGAGGAAAGGATCATACTTCTCTTCCTCTTTCTGTCTAAAACAGAATAAAATATGTATTGAGAGGGGTAGAAAATCCATAGTGATGAAAATCTATGGACTTTTATGTTGTCATTTACTACTGTGGGTAAGTTACAGCCTCCATGTACCTCATTCTCTTCCTTTGTAAAGTGAGCATCACCATCCCAGGATTAATACATACAAAGCCTGGGAAAGTGTCTGACACCAACGTTCTGGAAATCTGTTAAATATGTATAGTGTTTAAAAAGCAAGGGAGTCATGGGAGTGTAAACTTGTTCAACCACTTTGGAAAGCAGTATGAGTTCCTCAAAAGACTACACATAGAGCTCCCCTATGACCCAGTAATCCCACTTTTGGGCATTTACCAAAATGATCACAAACAAGGCCACACTAAAGCTACCAGCACAACTATGTTTATTGCAGCATTATTTACTATAGCTAAGATATGGAACCAACCCAGATGCCCCTCAGTAGATGAATAGATCAAGAAAATGTGATATATATATATGTATATATATATAATATACATATATATATATATGAATTCTATGCCTCCATCAGAAAGAATGACATTGCCCCATTTGTTAGGAAATGGAAAGACTTGGAAAAACTTATATTAAGTGAAATAAGCCAGACCCAGAGAAACATAGGTCCCATGGTTTCCCTTATTTGCAATACTAGTATACGTCTAGGATAATCTTACTAGACAAGCAGAAAAGGTCAAAAGCTATATATATATGACCCTATAAGATGATGCTAAGTGAAATGACCCCCAAGATAGGGACACAAGAGATTTTATCTTTGTTGCTGTTTTTTTTTGTTTCTTTTGTATGTTCTTCCTCCATGGTATAACCCCTGTTTTCACTGTGTTTGATTCTGGTGCCCTGCATCTTGTATATGCATTTTTCTAATTTGGGGAGGGGAAGGGAAATAAATAACAAAATGCTGAAACAAGGATACAGGTTGACCCACTGTAACAATGAGATGTACAAGACAAGTATGTTGAAAATGAACTTTACAACTTGGTGGGGGGAGGGAGGAGGTGAAGAGGGAAGGGATGGGAGGGGGAAAACAAAGGAGGGGTAACAATTCTCAATAGGAAATGTACTCATTATCTTACTCATGTAACTGTAACCCCTCTGTACAGCATCTTTATACTCTCTCTCTCTCTCTCTCTCTCTCTCTCCATACATACATACATACATACATACATACATACATATATACATACAAGGGAGTCTGGCATGATAGGTCATACCTGGAATTCCATACTCAGGAGGAAGTCCAAGCAGGAAGATTTAGAGATCAATGCTAGTCACAGAATGAGATTCTGTCTCAAAAACAAGCAAGCAAGCAAAATAACTCACCCAGCTCACTGACATTGTTTTCTAGGATTCTCACACACCCTAGGAAGGTTTTGTGCTAAGAGTTTCAATTCTGCTATAGGAGCACATCCTTCTCATTTGGATTCCACGTTGGTGGCATTAGGTGGCCCTTCTGTGAAGTGAACATCAATGAGATAATGTGATAAAATTCTTCCAACCTCTGTTCTAGACAAGAATCTCTGGATGCTTTTCTTTTAGTTAGCTTGGTATCTGATGCACTGTATTTCCAACTCAAGCGTTTTTAGTGTTGAACTCTTCTTACATTGGTAATAGTTTCGATTAGACATCCACATAGGTGCCCCTTCTGTGTTTCCCCCTCCCAACCCTTCCCTCTCCACCTCCTCAACTCCTCCCTCCTCTCCCCCTCAAAGTTATAAAGTTCATTTTCAACATACTTGTCTTGTACATCTCATTGTTACAGTGGGTCAACCTGTATCCTTGTTTCAGCATTTTGTTATTTCCCTTCCCCTCCCCAAATTAGAAAAATGTATATACAAGATGCAGGGCACCAGAATCAAATACAGTGAAAACAGGGGTTATACCATGGAGGAAGAACATACAAAAGAAACAAAAAATCACATAATATATTAAAAACAACAATAACAAAGATAAAATCTCTTGTGTCCCTATCTTGGGGGCCATTTTACTTAGCATCGTCTTATAGGGTCATATGTATATATATAGCTTTTGACCTTTTCTGCTTGTCTAGTAAGATTATCCTAGCTGTGTACTAGTTACTGCAAATAAGGGAAACCATGGGACCTATGTTAAAATCATGAGTGATGATATTGAGAGAAAATACGATTAAATCAAGACATTTAACCATTATACAATTTTACTGTCCTTTTAGCTGCATTCCTTTGGATTACACATTAATGGAGATTTTTATTTAATATTAATCAGCTGAAGGATTGATGTTATTGTGATGTTTGCTAAAAGATTGACAAACCAAGGCCTCACACATGCTAGATAAGCATCTAACACTGATGTACACCTCCAGCCTTCTGTTCTAAAATTTTAATGTGCTGCAAATATATATGTTATTAAATTTGAAATATGCACATATGACATCTCTTAGGCCAATTTCTGTCACATTTTGAGCTAGAGGTTTCTTAGAACCTTTGAACATACAGACATGTGTTTCTGAGATGTTGCTACTAACCCTGACTGGGTAGAAAATCCTGAATTGGGACCAAGGCCATCTAGAGATTATTTTATGTTAGTTCTTTCCACAAGCAAGGCAAAGCCTAGTAATTCTGGAACAATTGGGATAATGCTTACTCAAAAGTTGTGAGATTTCACACTTGCATAGTAATCCATGCTGAAACTGTCACCATTGCCAGCACTTCTTCAGTAAAGTCTAAACCAAATCAGCATGGTCCCAAGAACACCTTTCTAGATTGCATCCTCCTGATAACCTCAGCGAAGTCAGAGATGTAAGAACAGCTTGAGTTGGTTCTTGTTCCCCTGGTGCCACAGAGAAAGCCTATAAGTCTGTCAGAGCTGACAAATAGATTTCAGCGTGACTGTCAATTTTGATGGATTAATGGGAGTTGCTTAGAGCAAGGTGTGTGAAGATTCTTGAGGCTCTCTGCAGGATCAGCCGGAAATAGTGCCATGATCTATTAGCAATGCCTGACATGGTGAAGGAGAGGAAGAAGGGCAGCATTTTTACCATGACTTACCAGGCCAAACTCATGGTGTATGTTCTTTTCTGTTGCTCATTTTTCTCACCTGAAGTTACTTATTTTAAAGTTAGCAAACTTGAGTCAATCTCCACTAACAAAAAACAAAAGTTTTCTTCCACATGTACATTTTCTTTCACGTGTACACATATAAAGCTTTTGTGTATACTTGGAAAGCATCCTGGGTGCTCTTTTATTTTCTCTCCTCTAGAAAAATAAAGGGCAAGAGATTTTTTTCTTTCTGAAATCCTGAAACTTGTGCTTCCTCTGAACAAATATATTGACTATCATGGATAAGCATGAATAAGCACGAGTGGACTCTTTTAGTTGTTCAGAATCTTTTTTTTTTTTTAAACTGGTACTGGGGTTTGAACATAGAGCCTGGGCTCTGTCCTTTAGTTTTTTCACTCAAGGCTGGTGCTCTACTACTTGAGCCACAGCTCCATTTCCAGATTTTTGGTGTTCAATTAGAGATAAGAATCTCACAATTTTCCTGTCCAGGCTGGCTTTGTACTTTGATCTTCAGATCTCAGCCTCTCAAGTAGCTAGGATTACAGCCATGGGGCCCCTGTGTCTGGTTCTTTCAAAATACCTTTCTTAAATAAGTTAAAATATGGAAAGTCCCTAAAACTCCTAGAAATGTTTCATGCTTGAATCATTCTTCCTCCATCTTTTCTATACAGGATTTGGCTAAATATGACAGAGCTGTTAGCATCCTTTCCCTCTCTTCCAGGAAATAACATGTAAAGACTCTGGCTTGGGAGATCCGGTCTCTAGTTCCAACACTGTCACTAACATGCTGTGAACCCTTATGCAAATTCCTCTATCACCTGTGCTTCCATTTCTCATCTCTAAAGGGGAATACTGGTCCCCCCCCGAGAACATTCCGTGTCCGCTTATGTGGGAAAGGAAAGGGCCTGGAACAGAGAAGTCTTTGGCTAGTGCTTCCTTCAGAAGCACCATGGACCCCCAAGTCCTGTTTAAAATTACGTAAGGGAGAACCAGGGACTGAGGAAGAGATCCCATCAAATAATATCTAAAAACATCCAAACACTACATATTGAAATAGTGAAAATATTGGGAAGGAAAGAAACACAATGATTTGACCCAAGACTGGAAATGTGAAAAGTCCTATAGGCCCAAATCCAAAGTGGCCTCTGGCACAGAGAAGTTCTTTGGAAAATTACTTAACCTGGTGCAAATGTCCGTTTCCTTATCTGTACAATGGGGCCAGTAACAACTTCTAGCTCAGAGGGCTGCATCCTGAAGTCAATATAATGGTGTAAAAAGCTTACTACTCTGGCTGGAACATAATAAGATTTCAATATATTTTATCTACTATTATATTGCTTGGCAATGCTATTTGGATAGCACACAGGAATGTGATGTTTTTTATTTTTATGATTGTAATAATTCCTCACATTTGTTAATGATTACCAAGTGTCATTACATAGTTTCCCAGTGCCTGGTACAGATAGCAATTTGAAGAATACCAGTAAATAATGTTTTTGGAATTACTTTTTAAATTGAATCCTCCCAGAGGCTGTGGGAGATGGAGCAATCAAAGAGGAGGCCGAGGGCACCTGGAGGAGTTAGTGACTTGGCCAAGGTCACAGCTGAGATGTGGCCACTCCTGGGCCTGGACCGGACTCTAGAGCTCCTGCTTGAAAGTCAGTGAAATCTCATCTCATGATGATATGTGCATCGGGTCCGGCTTCTCCCAGGCTTGCTCATTCTTTTCAGCAGTTAAATCTATTCTTTTTTCTTTTTCCTTCCTTCCTTCCTTCCTTCCTTCCTTCCTTCCTTCCTTCCTTCCTTCCTTCCTTCCTTCCTTCCTTCCCTTCCATTCTCCCTTCTTCCTTTCCCTCCCTTCCTCCCTTTCTTTCTTTCTTCCTTCCTTTCCTTCTTTCTTATTTGTGCCAGTCCTGGGGCTTGAACTCAGAACCTCATGCTCTCT